>NW_025830334.1:0-1145 GCF_002878395.1 Capsicum annuum | reverse complement strand
TTGTAACAAACAGAGGGATTGGGGCAAATGAGTGAGAAAGGGAATTCACGACTAAAATGAGCCATAAAAAGTGTAAAGATACACAAATAGGCCACCACTCTAAAGTGGAACCAGAATAAGCTAGTCCGAATTAATTATTCCAATGTACTTTAACTTTTTTAACGGAGGCATTAAAGTTTGTTTAACAGTTCAATTGAGTATAAAACGGAATATATTATTCCGACTTATAAGACGGAATATCTTATTCCGCTTTATAAGTCGGAATAATATTTCCGACTTTTATTAAAAGAAACTTCTATCATCTTGTAACTTGGCACTGGTCTCTCACTCCATCAACACCCAAAGAACCAAAACAAAAATCCTCGAATCGTAAATCAAATCCAAAAAAGAAGGTTGAATCCATTGTTCTAATTCGGTAGTGGTCCCCAACGTTTTAAAAGAAAAAATTTGAATAAAAATATATGGATTAATAAGGTAGCATAATCATTCAATAAAATTGGAATGAAAGTCACGGTTCAACGCGTAAACCCATATATGATTTGTCATGGCTTAGATCTAAATTTTAATAGATATAATTTTTTGATATTTATACTAATAATAAAGAGCACGAACCATATCATAGACAATTTTTTTAATTATAATAATTAGAAAAGATTACATAATTGAGTTAATGGCATCATATTGATATAAAACAACTATATTGTAATAAACTAAACATAATGCTAACTTTAAATTTTACATTTAACAATAACGCTCAACCCCTCTCGTCCATCTCCTGGTGTATGGAAGCAATGCATCATCATCCTCCAGCTCACTAAATCCTGGTTGTAGATGGAAGATCCTCTCCCAACACCATATCTTACAACAACAAACCCAGTGTATTCCCACTTAGTGGGGTCTGGGGGGGAAGATGTACGCAGTCCATACCTCTACCTCTGACGAAGTAGAAAGACTGTTTCCGAAAGACCCCCGGCTCAAGTCCCGAGATATCAAACAAACACATAGTACAGCACAGAAGCAGATGACATAACATAGATACGACACCCATAAGGAATATAAAACAGAGTAAAGCAGGAATGCAGGAATATAAAGCAGAGGAAAGCACACAGATTCGTAATAAACATGGAACACGGAACACGGAACAC
>NW_025830333.1:0-1529 GCF_002878395.1 Capsicum annuum | reverse complement strand
CATCATCAATCCTTGTGAGGACTACCGAAAATTGATATCCTCCCTTATATATAATAGTAAATTGTATTCTTTTTTCATATTGTTAACACTGTTTACAATAAAGATTACAGTGACAGAAACAAATTCAGTCACAATGCAAATAAAATATGAAAAATTTTTATTGAAAAATGATATGGATAAAATTCTGTTACTCCCTTGATTCTTATTTTGTTTATTTTACTCCGTAACTTGAGGACCATTAGTAGCGTATTTATCGAATGTAGAAAGATTTAAATTTGATATGAATTTTTAGCATATTTCTCGAATGTAAAAAGATTTGAATTTGATATGATTTTTTTTTTTGTAATTCAAGGGTCGTTAGTAGCGTATTTCTTGAATATAAGAAGATTTAGATTTGATATGGATTTTCTTCGTAATTCGAAGGCCGTTAATAACATATTTCTTGAACGTAGAAATATTTGAATTTGATCTCCATAAAAGAAGGGTTTATGGATCTTCTTGATATATTTGATTATCAAAAAGAGCGTGATATTCAATGAGTTTATGAAATTATCGGGAGATGATTAATCTCTTTATTAAGGGCTTAGAGTAGAGTAGCCACCAAGTTAGGTTTAGCGTAAAGTAACCGCTAATAACTTTAACAAAAAATGAATTTTTATTATAGAGTTCACAAAATTATGATGTCTATAAACGCTTTGTATTGTCAGACATTATGACTACTAAATCCTTTGCTGAAATGTCAAAATACAATTATTTTTCTTCTTTGAGATGATCAATGAAGTACGTGTTAATTCAGTGGAGTCATTTAGCTCAAGTCATTCATGCGGCATACCATGAAATCAAAAAAATACATCAAGCTAGGAGAAGAGAGCAATCACAAAAATACCATATTTAGCATATTTTCATAGCTCAAACTCGTGACCCCCTGATCACATGGAGGGAACTATCCACAATAATTCAGACAAATACTTCTCATAGATAATCAGAAATGTCCAAGCAAGACTAAATCTTTTAAGAATTTTACTACACAAAGACAAAAACAAAGGGCAGTCCGGTGCACTAAGATCCCGTTATGTGTTGGGTCCTAGGAAAAAATTAGACCACAAAGGTCTATTATACACAGTCTTACCACTGTGGACCCCTCTTTCCACAGCTCGGACCTATGATCTTCTGGTCATACGACAACAACTTTACCAGTTACGACAAGGCTCCTTGTCTTACACAAAACAAATAACATTTGTAAAAATGAAATCTCTAGCAATTTTTTAAAATTCTTTCTACCCAAATTTCAAAAATAAGCTAAAATATAACACTGATAACATATGGTTAAATAAAAAATAAGCAAAAAATGCAAACTACCCAAAAAAATTCAGGCAAATAAAACTTGTAATATATCAAGATTAATTTTGAACAATAGCTTAAAAATAATCTCACTTTCTCACAGCTGAATAATGAAATTCCAATTTTTCCCTTAGCATTATTTCTCCATTGATGATGGATACTGTAGCATTAAGAGACAATTTCTTTCC
>NW_025830332.1:0-2621 GCF_002878395.1 Capsicum annuum | reverse complement strand
TTAGTTTTTTGAAAAAACATAATATCAAGACCTCTGAGTCTACTGTCTCCATTAATAATTCTTTAGAAATTATTCAACTGTTCAATGAGCTAGATATAAACAGATTTAAAAATCAGTTTAATTATCTTCATGTTGGACTTGTTCAAGTTGCTATTAAGCCTCTTTTTCGACAAGGACTAGATATCCCTGTCTGTGCTATCCTAAGAGATGCTCGTCTTTTGAATTTTGACGACTCACTCTTAGGAGTAATTCAAAGTAACCTCGCCGACGGCCCGGTCTACTTTAATTGCTACCCGAATTTCTCTGTGGACATAAATGATCCTAACATCATGGATGTTTTGACATTAAATGTTAAAACAAAAAACATGAATAGTAAGGATAATACCAGGGAAATAGCGATCATATACCGTGTATATTATCGACTTATGGGTACTACACTAGCCCCTAAGGCTAGATTCACCAGCCCTAAAGGGGTCACCACCCTAATGGAAGCAAACAAAGATCGTAGCACAGTCTTTGTTCCAAAGGCGCTAGTATGGGATGACATCCTCCATAGTAATGATTGGCACTTTGAGGCCATCACGCAACCTGTTCGGAGTTACTCCGAACGATTTCAAATCGAAAGGGTGATTCAACACCCAGATGGATCAATAGATCTAAAATTCCTTGGAGTCGACCCTTCTCGACTCTCTTCTTCTCGAAGGTCTGTTTCCACGCAAGTCTCTTCTTCTAGAACTGAACGTGAAAACAATGATCACGATGCCGCAAATGACAAGGGACCGATTAGAGGAGTTGACTACTCTGGTCCGATCCCTAAAGTCTATTACCAAAACACTAAGGTCAAAGAACCTGAAAACCTTTACGAGCCGGGAAGCCCTTCGGCCTCCGAAATGGCTCCACCCCAAAGGGTCCGAACCGACCCGAGCCTCTTCGTTATTCGTTCTAATAATGACGAATATGTTCCAGATCTACAGGCCTTGAAGGTCCGATGGAACCATCCAAAAGACACTCTTAAAAGGAGATGGTACGGAAGTACTTACTCCCCGGAAGAACTGAAGGAGTTTGGAAGGCTATGGATAGCCGACATGAAAAGACTCCGATGCGATATGGAATTTTTCTTCTGGTTTGAAAAAACGGGAAGATTATAAAACCAAACCGACTCTCTCAACGCTATCGTTACCAAATGGTATACTCAGCGGAACACTGTGGTCGAATCCACAACTCCTCCTCTGGAAGGACTTAATATTTCCTACTCCAACGAAGTCATTAAAGCTTCTCCTTTTAAGACTAAATCTGAACGAGGATCAATGACTCCTCAATGCAAAGATCTTGATAGAATAATTGAACAAAACAATTATACTAATCAAGTTCTTCACACCATTTCTCAGCAGATAGAGGACGCCAAGAGTCCTCCTCTTTCTGCCCCTTTACCAGTTAAGAGCACTCCAAGCTCTATACCTCTATCAAATCCCATCTTCAAACTCCCCGAGTTTCGCAAAGATAAATTCCCTGATCTGAACGATGATTTTAAATTGTCGGAGCAAATTTTGGAAAAAATCAATTCCAAACTCACCAAGTTCAAAATCTCTCAAGAGCCCTCTAGCTCTAAAGAATCCTCCGGTTCTAAGGAAAAGAACTCTCTCTCTAAACTTTCTAGTGATAGATTTTCAACTAGAAAAAATTATTATCGTAAACCTTCTCCCCCTGACGTCCAGTTTGAGGAGAATCCTTACCTCTCCACATCTAATCATGATGGACGAGGCATAACCGAATGGAATATTGATGGTCTGGCTGAGCATCAGATCTACAATAAACTCCATGAGATTGCCGTGGCCATCACAGCCTACAAAATCAAAGGTTTCTCTGACAAAGGAGCCGCCACCATGGTTGTCTCGGGTTTCACCGGTATGCTCAAACATTGGTGGGACAATTATGTCTCTGAGGACGAAAAGAACCTCATTTACAACGCCACAGTCATTGAGCAAGTGGCTAGAACAGTAGATGGTCGAGAAACCATAGTCCAAGAAGCACAAGAAGATGCTTGTGCAACTCTCCTATACCACATAGCTAGACATTTTGTAGGAGAACCAAAACTCTTCCAAGATAGAAGTCTGGAAATCCTTAATAATCTTCGCTGCAAAAATCTAGCAGACTTCAGATGGTATAAGGATACCTTCCTGATCAAAGTTATGATCCGTCCTGATTGCAATAATGACTTTTGGAAAGAAAGATTCATTAGTGGTCTTCCCCCATTATTTGCAGACAAAGTCCGGACAAAGCTTAAGGATAGATTCGAAGGTCAAATTCCTTACAACGTTCTCACCTATGGAGACTTAGTAAGTTTCATCACCACAACGGGTATAGAACTCTGTACAGACCTTAAGCTTAAACAACAACTTAAGCAGAATCACAAATATGGTCTGACAACTTTCTGCCAAGATTACGGCTTTACAGACCTCCAAGACAGTAGGCGGCATAAACGGATGCCCCCAAAACGTCACAAAAGGTCTTACCCGAAAAGAAAGACTTCCTATAGGGAATCCGGTGCTTATAAGGAATCGAATAAACCTCGCTGTAAAACCAGGCGTAAATCTTTTACCAAATCCAAAGATACCTGCTGG
>NW_025830331.1:0-2080 GCF_002878395.1 Capsicum annuum | reverse complement strand
TCTACCTTGGAAGCTCCAACAACCGCCCGAATCAAGTAAGCTGAGGCACACTCGAACTAGGACCTGCACTGAAAGGGCGCAGTAGGCATGAGTACGGTCCACTTGTACTCAGTAGGTATCATAGGCCGACTAAATAAAGTAGTAAATAAGGCATACAAATTATACACTAAGGGCACGTCACCTGCAATCAGAAAATGTCCTACAATGGTAGCCCACATCGCTTGCACTAACAGTTCTGATATATCTCACATATATTGCAAAAACACATCAAGATATAGAACACAAATATAGATTATGTCACATATAAAATAGAGCAAGAGAGAACATGTAGATACAAGATCATCAAATACAAGTAAAGAAAGGTAAGACAAAAGCATAGATGACAAGTCAATAAGGCAATACAACACAACATAAACACAATAAAGTAAGTGCAATGTATATGATAATGATAATGATGATGCACGAGGTTGTCGCACAACCTCCGGGATCGTCGCACAATCCCCGTATACACCCACGGAGTCAAAGATTACCAACGTAGGACCCATAGGGGGTTCGTCAATCTATATACAATCCACATATCTCATATATCCTTTCCGACACATCCCTCGGAAAGGATTTTATAAGGTGTTACAATATTTTTAAAAAGGTGTTGCTAGTGTTTCTCAGATGTTGCCACGGTGGTACCATGTTTCATGAATGAGTATGATATGAAGATGTAATGCTCACACCCAATCACAATAAGTATTTCCACAACCAACCACATGATATATTTCCACAACCGACCACAATGATACATTTGCACAACCACATGAGCTAATATTCACTCGTTATTTTCATTTCATCCATGAATTTTCACATGTCTCATATGCCAGTAACGTATGAATATAATCACAATACACCCATGGTACCACATTAAACAATACAATCCAATTACTCACATGTATTCAAAGCTATCAATGTCACATAGGACCCCACACGGTCAAACATATCACATAATATTTTAATTTCGACAATTACATCACATATAGGCCCCCACACAGGCTCAAAACATAGATAGTCATTTTTCATGATTAGTTCCCACCCTTAACATGCATTTTGTACCATCATTTACTACCCAGTCCAGTCTGAAGAGTTAAGCCATAACCTACCTCGAAAGTCGAAATCAATCCGCTACACTTGAACCCGCGACCTTACTTTTCACGAACAATCCCGAACTCTACTAAAAATATCAAATATGAAATCTACGCATCAAAACAAAATCAACGACACCCATATTGACTACTTTTGGTTCGGAGTCAAAACGGACCCCCAAAATAGGTTTTTGAAAAAGAAGGGCAAAATTGGAACTTTAATTAAAAAATATGTTCCTCATATTTTTAGGAACCTACATCTGAAAACCCAAGTTAAATCGAGTGAAAAACGGGGTTCAAATCGAAGAAAAACCATTTTTGAGCTTTACCGGGTAAAATCCTTAAATCCGGGTTAAAATCAAGAATCGGAATTGTTTTGAAGGTTAAATTGATGAAAAACTAGTAATTATAAGATAAAAATATTATTCAAGTGAAAGGAGATGAAATTTGGATTTAAAATCATGCCCTAAGATTTTTGGGATTTTGAGAAATTTATCAAGAAATTTCTAAGAAAAGAGTGAATTCTTACCTTAAATCCGCAATTAAAATCAAGAAATAGGTGTTAATCTAGCTTCCCAAGCTCTCACAAACTTCACTTTTAAGCTCCCAAAATATTTAGGGTTTAACTCTTAAGAGACAAGATGAAAAATGAGCAAAATAGGCCAAAAATGTGAAAAAGCTACTATATATATTGCAGATTTTTCTGCATAACTGTGCATTTTTTATTCTAACTCGAAATGGACTTCGACGGGGTGCTCGAGATTCATTTGGAGTTCGATTTATGCAAACGAACTATGCAACCACACTAAATTCAATGTTTCGAACGCGATGACAATACCAGATTTTCCAGAAAAATTCGTTTTCACAAAATTGACCCCCGAGACCCAAAATCACAATTTTCCAAATCGAGGGTCGAAATGAGATTTAAAAACCTTAAAATCATACCAAAC
>NW_025830330.1:0-1010 GCF_002878395.1 Capsicum annuum | reverse complement strand
TTTAATCTTCAAAACAACCTCAATTTCTGATTTTTAAATAAATTTTGTAGATTTTAACTTGTAAAGTTTTAAAAAGGTCTTCCCTCGATTTGGACCTCATTTATAAGTCATTTTTTCTTGCATTTTCAATTGTAGAATCCTAAAAATATGGGGAACATATTTTTAAAACAAACTTACGATATTTGCCCTTCTTTTCCAAAAATATATTTTTAGGGTCTGTTTTGACCCTGATTTGAAACTAGGCAATAAAGGTATCGTTGGCTTCCCTTTGATATGTAGATTATTTATTTTGGTAATTTAGTTGATTTTAGGACTATTTGCGAGGTATAAAGCTTAGTAATTGGAAGTTCAATTCTAGTTTTCAGCCTTCGAGGTAGGTTATGGCTAAACTTCTTTTAGACTGGATTGGGTAGTTAATGTTGATACAAAATGCATGTTAAGGGTGTGGGAACTAAACATAAAAAATATTTCTTTTATTGTGTTGTGATTGTGTTGGGGCCTATATGTGATTTAATTTGTGGAT
The DNA here is from genome assembly GCF_002878395.1 of Capsicum annuum. Taxonomy (NCBI): domain Eukaryota; kingdom Viridiplantae; phylum Streptophyta; class Magnoliopsida; order Solanales; family Solanaceae; genus Capsicum; species Capsicum annuum. The sequence continues at coordinate 487 of NW_025830330.1, read as the reverse complement.
TTGGTATATAATGTGCTATGTATGATAGTGTGGGGTTTTAGGTGATGTTTATGGCCTGTGCACATAAGAATAATTGTGTTTTGTTAGATGAAAATCATATGTGGTACAAATTGTGTATTGTGATTTATTTATACTCTATTGGTATATGGATCATGTTGGATTTCATGAATGGTTGGGAATAATAAGTTGATATTTGGCTCACCTAATAGTATATTAGTTGGTTGTGGAAATACTCATTATAGTTGATTGTGAAAATAATCATTTTGATTGGTTGTGAGTATTTCATCCTCATACTTATTCATAAAATATTGGTACCACTATGGAAATTTTGAGAAACATTGGCAACACCTTTTTATCACAAAAAATATGTCTCACACTCCCCGAGGTATATGTCGGGGAGGGATATGATATATTGACTATGGGTTGACAAATTGACTATAGATCCTAAATCGGAAAGATTTAGCTCTGTAGCTGTATATGCAAACTG
>NW_025830329.1:0-1509 GCF_002878395.1 Capsicum annuum | reverse complement strand
TGTATATCATCTAGATACTCATGCTTATGCTCGTACTCACATATCATGATGATGACTAGTAATAAAGTGTGATGGTTTATGTATCTTACATCTCTATTACTCAATTATTGTGAACTTGTGTATGTTTATTGATTTGGGCCATATATGTGTGTATGTTGTTATCTTGAAAAATATTAATACTATGATAATGCCGGGTGAATTCGGAGGAAATATTGATACTATGATGATACCCAATGAATTCAGAGGAAATATTGATACTATGATGATGCCCGGTGAATTTGAAGGAAATATTGATACTATGATGATGCCCGGTAAATCCGGAGGAAATATTGATACTATGATGATGCCCAATGAATTCGGAGGAAATATTGATACTATGATGATGCCCGATGAATCCGGAGGAAATATTGATACTATGATGATGCCCGGTGAATCCGGAGGAAATATTGATACTATGATGATGCCTAGTGAATCCGGAGGAAATATTGATACTATGATGATGTACAGAGGAAATATTGATACTATGATGATGCCCGATAAATTCGGAGGAAATGTTGATGTTATGATGATGGCCGGTGAATCTGGAAGAGGTAATGATCTTATGATGATAGTTGGTGAATCCGAAAGAGGTAATGTGTAACACCCTGTGATATCCTTAATTTAATACCTTACTTTGTAGCATGTTTAAGGGGTTAATCATCTGAAAAGAAAATTTCCTAAGTATCAAAAGGACCTAGTCATGTTTTAAGATCCTAAACTTGTGTAATTTTTAAATTGATTTTTCCAACCTAGAGGTATGAATTTTTGAGTTGATTCATATTCGGGGAAGTGAAGGGGATGTCTCGGAGAAGTTTTGGAATTTTTGGGCATCGTTAGAGAGGTGTTTGGATTTCTAAAACAGTGGCCCAATGTAAAGTCGGCGTGCCACGTTGAGTATCGCGTCGGTGAAACAGTGAACCAACGCGATGTCGATGCGACGCATCGATGATAACATCGATGAAATAGTGGATCGATGCAATCTCGATGCATCGCATTGGGTAATGCATCAGGTAACGCGTCAGTGCCCAATTCTCATTTTTTTAAAAATATATCCGGCCTTGGGGAGGGGATGACTAGTAATAAAGTGTGATGGTTTATGTATCTTACATATCTATTACTCAATTATTGTGAACTTGTGTATGTTTATTGATTTGGGCCATATATGTGTGTATGTTGTTGTCTTGGAAAATATTAATACTATGATAATGCCCGGAAATCCAGAGGAAATATTGATACTATGATGATGCCCGGTGAATTCGGAGAAAATATTGATACTATGATGATGCCCAGTGAATCCGAAGGAAATATTGATACTATGATGATGCCCGGTGAATCCGGAGGAAATATTGATACTATGATGATGCCCGGTGAATCCGGATGAAATATTAATACTATGATGATGCCCGGAGAATTTGGAGGAAACATTGATACTATGATGATGCCCGGTGAATCCGGAGGAAATATTGATAC
>NW_025830328.1:0-2102 GCF_002878395.1 Capsicum annuum | reverse complement strand
GGAAGAAAAAAATAAGTAAAGCCCTACAAAACATCCACCACCCCCACCATTTAAGGTGGAGAATAGTGATGACACTGAAACAACAACAGATTCTGATTAGAAGGTATCTTAACATTCTGAACATGAGCGGTATGAGTCTGAACATACTGAGTCTGAAGAAGAGAAACAAGAAGAATCTGAGGAATTTGAGTCTGAGGGAACAGCATGCGGATCCCCGTCCACATAACAATAAGATAATAAAGAGTCCCCAGCTCTGGGAACACTTATCAAATGTAATAACCCTGAAGTTTGAGATAATGCTAGATAGAAAATTCCCAAAGTAGAGGGTATCTTTACTACTGGGCTTCACAGAACTGATAGAAGAAGAGCTAAAAGACCGATTCAGGAAGAAAACAAAATTATTACGAGTTGAGCAGGTACCCTGAAGTGGAACAGAAGTTCTAAGAGTACGGCTTGGGATGTACCACAAAGGGGGTGGCTCATTTCGCCCTGCACTGGTCCAGGAGTTTTATGAAAACTACTAAGCGCAGTTAGAAAACCTATATAGATCAGGAGAAAGAGTTATAGACCATCCCTTGTTGGATAGAGTTCAGTTAAGGGGCATAAGGGTTGATATCTTAATCAGAACAATCAATAGGTTCTTGCATTACCCCGACTTTACTCCTCAAGCCACTATACCATTAGTCTATGCTCGGATTAAAAATTGAGAAAAACAACATCCATGGTTGGCCAGTGTCATAGCCAAAGGAGAACAAGCATGGGTGACCAACCCAAGTAAGAGAATCTGTAAGTCCTCTTTAACTCAAGAGGCAAAGTTTTGGTGGGGCATAGTTTGTATGTTTCTGATGCCCACATATGGAGACAACATTATGAGTGATAACCAAGCTACCTAGTAGCTACCATGGTGCAGAATATCTCCCTAAATTTTTGGGAAATCATACCTGATGAGATGAAGATTAGAATGTCGAGAGCCGACACTGCTTATCCTTTTCCTTTTCTTATCACAGAGTTATGCTGAGCAGCTAATGTCCCAAAGATTATAGGGGTTGATGATGACATCTCTGCCCAAAACACTCATAACCCTATACGGTATGATGAAAATCAACAAGGATTAGGACTTGATAGAGGTGCAGAGGAAGTAGCAGACCCTCCTATTACAAATACCGGTGCAACACCTTATGTGGAAGTGAAAGATTCTGAGGTTCTGCAACCAACCTCTTCAGTGCAGGAAGTTTTAGGGTCCTCAGAATAAATCCAACCCCTTATCTCCTACAGCATCAGCAGGATTTGCATTTTAGTTGATCAACATTAGAAAAGTTGCTAAACAAGCCAAATAGTGTGAGGCACAGCTTCAACCCTTTGACAAACAGTTTACTGCTGCAGTAGATAAGAGAATTAAGGATGCCCTTAAGCCTTTTGTGACTTTACCTGAATGGGTTGTAGATTTGGAAACTCAATTTGATGCATAGGCAAAATAAATGTCAGGGGATGATCTTGCTAATTTAAGAGCGGCATTAGACAAGGTAAAGATAGATGTTGGGGTCTTATAGCAGCACCAATTTATGGTGCTGATAGGTCCGGATGTGGATGAATCTGAGGAAGAAATTCTAATACTTGACCTCACTGGAGATTCACCAAAGAAAAAGAAGAAAAAAGGGGAGAAGAAGGGAAAATATAAGAGAGAAGAACCGTACACTAAGGAATAAAGAAGAGTGAAAAAAGGCAAAAAAGAAGGCTAAAAAGGAGGAATTGAAGAAAGAAAGAATGGAGTCCCTTGCGGACAACGAGAAATGGGAGGCATCCATCCAAGCTAGGGCTATAGGTGCCTCATCTAGAAAGGCTCCAACCACTGCAAGGCCAAGTGATCCTGAGGGAGAGAAGATAACAGATCATGCAGCAGCAGGGTCGGAGACCCATAAGCCTCATGCTTTATTCACTCCTAATATGCCCTAAACCCTGAGTTAATTTTATTTTCAAATTTTAGTTGAGAGTGTAGGGCAGAATGTTGTTGTAAAAAAAATTGGTGGATAATTAGGAGAAATATAGGTACTTGATGCAGTTAGTTTGTTTTGTGACTTTTGAGTACCTCTCTATTGGTCTGA
>NW_025830327.1:0-2859 GCF_002878395.1 Capsicum annuum | reverse complement strand
TTTCATTAAACATAACTCTTATGGACAGAGGAGTTTCCTATAACCGACAACTCCACGTGAGCTACATGGAATACCAATGTTTGAAACCTCTGTTGGTGGGAGCGTCATACTCTTTGACAGGGAGTACGATCTTAAAACTACAGTAATCACAATCGGGCTCTTTGGCCAATAATATAATCATCAAACAACTCTACGGTGGCACATAGGTTTGGGGAAATACCAAATTTCCCTCTCGTTGCTAAGTACTACTCCCCAACAAGCTCAGAACGCGTTAGAAAATCCACCACAGGATCACAAGGGTCTATCATAAAGACCAAATCAAATATCTTTCTCATTTAACAAATCATATCAATTTGTGGATTCCTAACACAACACATTTTAGCTCAAAACATTTTAATCTTCCTCAACATCAACAAGGTATCAATGCATTGAACCATAACCGACTCGACATTTGGAGAAGGATATGAAGACTCAATACATAATATTTTCAATAATTTAACTCATCAAAACCATCCGAAAAATACAAAGACTCATTGCAACTTCAATATTAATATTTCTCAATTTGCCATCCAACTCTCATTTAAAGGTACTTGAGACGTCAACCCATAGTAGGGATATAGAATTTCCAATATCAATTATAAATTCATAAAAAGGAAATAGTGGAATGATAGTATAAATCAAGGCTTAACAAATTAAATCATCATACTCTCATAATCAAATACTTTTTGGTCATAATTCCATCTCAACATCACACACAAATCAGATGACATAATCCCCTAGTTTATGGACAATAATATAAGATATAAAACCATATTTCCAATTCATGGTAAAATATGTAAAATCTCATGTCAATGTAATTCAACAAAAATACCGGGCACAAGATCTAAAGGATAATCTTGTTCAAAGCCCCACATACCTAAAAATGAAAGATAAATATGAACTTCCGACTCCGGAACTTCATTCACAAAAATAAAGGGTGCTTCTCAAAGCCCTTAACATGATCAACTTGAATCCCAAATCAATTTAAAATTTCTACGATTCAATCAAGAGACATAGAAGGATGAAATTTGGAGTAGTAGGGTTGGGGTTTGAGCCTTAGGAAATTTTGGAGAAAAATGAGCTATTGAATGCTCTTAATGTACTTAAATCCATGGTTTACCCGGATGTATTGGAGTGGGAGTGACCAAACTATTCTTAAAAATTAAATAGTGTCAAATCTCTCCTTTGATGTACTATTTTGATATGATGAAGTAGATCGACCATAACTTTTTGCTTCGATGGGCAAATTGGATGAAACTAATTTCATTGGAAATAGGACTTTCCGAGCTTTCTGTTGATATATAGTAGCTCACCCAGATCATTATGTATAAGGAGTTAGATTATTTGAAGTTGACCCTAAAATTTGCTTGGCCTTAGTATTTTATTTCTGCACATTTACTGCTCACTACTTTTCACTGTTAGATCGGAATGATCATAACTCATCGCTTGAGTGTCAGTTTTGGATTACCCACATATCGTTGGAAAGTTTATTCGATGCCCTAAGCGATGACGGGTTGCATATCCAGAAATTTTACTTAGAAAAATTATTAATCACGATAAATACAGAATTCAACATATTTTCATCCGAGATCTTAATGAAAAATTTTTTCGGGGCATCACACCATCTCCCCCTTGGAAACATTCATCCTCGAATGTTGATAGGTATGTCAAGAATACTATGAAAATGAGTATATAGAGAAAAATCCTCTTCCCCAAGCATATACACCATTCTAGATTTTTTTGTTATATCGTAGAAAACAAAAGAGCCAAGATAAACATAGCAATAAGGATTAAATCAAAAGAGAACGATACCTTTGAAATGCTCAGGATTCACAGGAAAGAGATGGGGATATTTGGCACGCATATCCGCTTCGGCTTCCTAAATTGCACTATCCACGAATTGATTTCGCCAAAGCGCTTTAACCAAAGGAACTTCCTTGTTTCATAGCCTACGAACTTGAAAGTCAAAATCCTCAATCGGAAACTCTTCGTATGAAAGACTATCTTGAATAGCCGATCTTTCGGAAGGATCAATCACAACAGAATCACCAATAGACTTCTTAAGCATATAAACATGAAAAACCAGATGGATGTTAGATAACTCCACGGGCAATTCAACCTTATACGCAACCTTCCCAATACGATACACCATCTTATAGGGACCAATGTAATGGGGACTTAGTTTCACTTTCTTCCAAAATCTCTTCACTCCTTTCATGGGTGAAACTTTTAAGTACACTAAATCACCAACATCAAATTCAAGGTCTTTCCTCCTTACATCTGCGTATGATTTTTGATGACTATGGGCGGTTTTCAACCTTTCCCGAATTAACTTAACCTTCTCTATGGCCTCGAACACCGCATTCAGTCCAGTCGCAGTAGCCTCACTAACTTCAAACCAACCAATGGGTGATCTACACCTTCTACCATAAAAAGCTTCAAACGGGGACATTTCAATAGTAGCATGAAAACTGTTATTGTAAGCAAACTCGATTAATGCTAAGTGCTCATCCCAACTACCTTTAAAATCAAGCACACAAGCCCTCAACATATCTTCTAAAGACTGAATGGTCCGCTCGTCCTGACCATCTGTTTGCGGATGGAAATCAGAACTTAAATGAATTTGGGTACCGAGGCCTTTTCGGGAAAGATTTCCAAAACTGAGAGGTAAACTGATTACCTCTGTTAGAAATAATAGCCAAAGGGATTCCAAAAAGTCTGATGAGTTCCCGAATATTCCAGCATAATCGTCAGCTTTAGACTATGAATGCACAGGCAAGAAATGAGCTACTTTCGTCAGCCGATCTACAACAACCCAAA
>NW_025830326.1:0-1594 GCF_002878395.1 Capsicum annuum | reverse complement strand
AAAACTCATTGACAACGTTAACAGACTGGAGAGTTGGAGTCTCAGACTTAAGTGTCTTTGGCTCTAACCAAATGGTAAATACACCCCTTGGAAATAAGCTTTCTAGCTTTGATGTAAGAGACAAAATGACTCTTAGGTGACACAGAATTCCCAGACCACTCAAACACGGATGCACCCAGAAACTAAAACTTGACCACTCGGGTCCGACAATCAATAAAGGCATAAGAAGAATACAGACAATCCATACCCAGAATCACATCAAAATCTACCATATCTAACTCAGTCAAATAAGCCAACAAGACTCTATGAAGAACGGTAACAGGACACTTTTTATACACTTTATGGGCAACAATCGAATCACTCACAAGGGTAGAAACTAGGATAGGCTCAGGAATAATCTCAGAACTCATTTCAAAATTCACAACCATCAAAGGTGTAACATATGAGAAACTAGATCCAGGATCCAACAAAGCATACACATCAAACTGAAATATATGAATCCTACCAGTAACAACATCGGGAGAGTCCTTCTATTCGTAGCGGGACGGTAAAGCATAGAATCTATTCTGGCGCTACCCGCTAGCATTGCTAGAAGAGGCGCCCTGAGCTGGGGCTAGGCGAGTCACTGGAACTGAAGTACTAACAGTCTGAGTCTGGGTTTGAGGGCGATAGTCACGACGCCCTTGTCCATCCTGTGAAAAATCTCTAACTCTGTGACCCATGTCACCACACCGGAAACAACCTCTCTTCTCACTCCAACACTCACCCGAATGAGCTCGACCACACTTAGGACATAGGGGATGATTTGGCTTACTGCCATACTGTACTGGAACCTAGATGCATATGACCTACTACCTTGCTCCTGCCTACCTCTAGGCATGGGAGCACTAGCAGATGAAGGTGCTGGCATAGACGAACGATCCTGATACTGAGGGCGACTTCTTCCCTGCAATCTATTCTGACCTTGTCCGTGCTGCTCGGACCTAGCTCTCTTATTCTCTCTCATTCTATCTCTCTCCTTAATCTTGTCTGCCTCAATCTGGTGGGCATGAGTCATCAGCCTGGAAATATTCATCTCACTATTTAGCAAAGCAGACCTACACTCCTTAACCACATAACTAGATACTCCAGTCACAAACTTACTCATACTAGCCCGATTATCAGCCACTAAGTTAGGAGCATACTTGGCCAACTGATTGAACTTTAGACAGTACTCCCTAACAGTCATAGAGCCCTGTCGCAGGTTCATAAACTCTTCCACCTTCGCCTCCTTCATCTCCAGAGGGAAAAACTTATCCAGTAATGCATCCTGGAACTCTTGCAAAGTTGTAGGGATAGCTCCCTCACCTCTACCTTTCCTCCAAGAGCCAACCCAGTCATAAGCAAGGTCTTTCAACCTATACACAACCAAATCTACACTATATTCCTCAGATACATGCATCACCTAAGTAATCTTCTGCACCTCCTCTAAAAACAACCGTGGATCCTCATTAGACTTGGACCCATAAAATTTCGGTGGATTCATCCGCATGAAGTCACGGATCCTAGAAGCAGCTGAATCACCTCCCTGCTACTGTGGAGCCAAGGCTAGGTT
>NW_025830325.1:0-1127 GCF_002878395.1 Capsicum annuum | reverse complement strand
GTGTATATATTTTATAAATTGGATATCTTCTATAAAAGTGTATATTTTACATATACATGTGTATATATTTTATAAATTTGTAGATAAGTATATCTATATATATTGTAATGTATATATAATGTAGTATATTTTATAAGTAGTAGTATATATACATTGAATGGTGCGTATACACGTGTATATATCTTCTATAGCAGTGTATATTTAACGTATATATGTGTATATGTTTTATAAATTAGTAGATAAGTATATCTATATATATTGTAATGTATATATATTGTAGTATATTTTATAAGTAGTAGTATATATACATTGAATGGTGTGTATACACGTGTATATATCTTCTATAGTAGTGTATATTTAACATATATATGTATATATGTTTTATAAATTAGTATATAAGTATATCTATATATATTGTAATGTATATATATTGTGGTATATTTTATAAGTAGTAGTATATATACATTAAATGGTGTGTATACACGTGTATATATCTTCTATAGAAGTGTATATTTAACGTATACTGTGTATATGTTTTATAAATTAGTATATAAGTATATCTATATATATTGTAATGTATATATATTGTATTATATTTTATAAGTAGTAGTATATATACATTGAATGGTGCTTATACACGTGTATGTATCTTCTATAGAGTGTATATTTAACATATACATGTGTATATGTTTTATAAATTAGTATATAAGTATATCTATATATATTGTAATGTATATATATTCTAGTATATTTTATAAATAGTTGTATATATACATTGAATAGTGGGTATACACATGTATATATCTTCCATAGAAGTGTATATTTAATGTATACATGTGTATATGTTTTATAAATTAGTATATAAGTATATGTATATATATTGTAGTATATTTTATAAGTAGTTGTATATATACATTGTATGGTGCATATACACATGTATATATCTTGTATATTTAATGTATACATGTGTATAGGTTTTATGAATTAGTATATAAGTATATTTATATATATTGTAATGTATATATATTGTAGTATATTTTATAAGTAGTAGTATATACATTGAATGGTGCGTATATATGAGTAATTGACTAATTGTGTATATGTGTATATATTTTTTAAATTCTAAT
>NW_025830324.1:0-1648 GCF_002878395.1 Capsicum annuum | reverse complement strand
AGAGCATTGAGATGGTCCTGAACAATGTCAGAGTTAGAAGCAGCACACCTTGGTGCTAGAGCTAGAGAAATATTAACCGACACCCTATTTTTCCAAGCAATAATCATTATGGGATACTCTCATTACATATGATCCAATTAACCACCATCAAATACCTATTCCTCCTTTTCTTACACTGACCATGATGATCTTGAACACAGAATCTATATGGAGGGTAGTTTGGTGCTAATTGGGCCTCACTAGCCTAGAACTGGGCACCTTGTGCTCTAGAAACACTACCGTTTTGAGAACTTCTGTCTCTCGATGGCTTCGGGTAGGAAGAACTAATCGTGGAATGCAAGTTAGGGCCTATATAATGCTTTTCTTTAGACCACTTACCACCAACCTGAGTCAATAGAGTAATGAGGGGATGGAACCCAACATCAGTAGTATCCCCTTAAGGTGACTGAGGAGAAGTGTTACTCCTAAAAGTAGGGTTAGTGGGAGCAAATAGAACCCTACAAAGACAGTCAGATAGTGCAACTCATTATTAGTTCTGAACCCTAAAAGTTGGATGAGCTTCATCCATATTTCCCTTAGTCGAGACAGAATAGTTTTCCTAAGCGTCAGATCTTCTTAGATGCATGATCTGAAAGATGGGCAAGTAGAAGCCAGAGGAAGCTAAGACCTTAGACTCTATAGCTCAAGATAGAATCAAAAGAAATGGAAACATTCCTAAATATCTCATAGCCTCTCTTTTATAAGTATGGTGCACTATACACCCATAAAAGAGACTCTAATTGACACGATTTTCTAGACTCCTAACTAACCATGAACCTAGGATCTAATACCAACTTGACACAACACAAAACTAAGTTTTTTTATATAGGCATCTTAAGCCCAACAAGGACCGAAGATCGCCCTGACAGCCCAACCTAACCATCACATCAATCCACAAGTGTCAGATGAGCTCCGACCATTCATTAAGATAGCAGAAACAAGACTAATAATAATAACTTTAGCAATGTATAAATATTTTATTTACATTATCATACTAACCAACATACCCAAGTCTATAGTCATCTATAAAGCCTCTACCAATATGATGTCTATAATATGTTGGGACATGCCCCCATCAATAGCCAAATACAAAGTCTAAACAAGTCTATGACATAGGATAGAAAGACTATAAAATGTATACCTTTCGAAGTATGAAAGATCACCACTTTAATATCAACACACAAACTGCACAAACACCTGGTCACTGAATAGGAAAGGAAGAAAAAAAATCTCTGGCCCCTATGTCGCGTGGGGATATAATTTTTGGAGATGGTTAATGGTTGGAGCACTTGTATGTAACTCAAGGATAATGATAAAGTAGTGCAAAATGTTCAAAACCAATCAACCAATGCACACAACCAATGTTTTCCATACATATATCTTCATATATATATTTACAAGGATACTATACTAGGGTAAGGAATGGAATTAGCATGATTTTTGAAACCATAAACCCGGGCCGTGTAGCATCACCATCATAGAACAAGGCACCTATGGGATATATTTGGCCCAACTCTCCCCTAGATAAATAGATATATATAAGGATACCATGCTGGGGTAGGGAATGGAATTAGCATTATTATTAGAACTATTAACCTAGGCCATGTAG
>NW_025830323.1:0-2335 GCF_002878395.1 Capsicum annuum | reverse complement strand
CCAATTATATTCTTCCATATAGGATAATAAATAAAGAATAAAAAACCAAATAAAAAATATAAAAGGAAAATTTTAAAAGGGGAAGGGGGGGCTCATTCTTTCATTATCATCTTCTCCACAATAACAACAATCACCAAATCATCTTCCTCACAGGAAGAATACAAAAATGAGGGAGAGAAGAGAGAATCGCACGAGAGAGAAAAAAGAAGTTGAGAGAGAAACAATATCATGAATAGTGCCATGAACAGTGCTGTGAATAGTATAGTGTTTGGAACAGTACCGTCAACAGTACGTGAACAATGTCGGTTTTTGGGTTCGATTGGATTTACGGAGCTTCAGTTTTGGTTCTCAAATTTTTCAATACGGAGTTGGAGTTCGTCATTGTTGAGGTCCTATTAGGAATTCTATAGTCCGGACTTTCTTGATTTTATTATCAACAAAATCGATTCTTCAAAGATCCATCTCTCAACTCAACTTTTTTATTTTATCGAAGTTGGTTAATATCTTGATTTTGTGATGCAGTTTTGAATATTTCAAGAAAAATGTTAATTGTTGTTGTTGATATGAATGATTGGTATGGTTAAATGTTTGAATCTTCGTTGGGGTATGTGTTGTTGGTTTCGTATTTTGAAAAGTGATTTGATACTTGAACTGGTTTAATAATGTGGTTAAAAAAAGGATTTGGGGGATGAAATTGAGAAATTAATAAAAAGTTAAATTTAGATTAGCTTTGGTTTATTGTTGTTTTGTTTAATTCGTAATGAGCATGAATATTGTTGGAATGTGATAAAATTATGATATGTTGAAATGGATAGGCGAATGTTGGTTCTGGTAGGAAAAAATTTAGGAATAAGTTTTCTTGTTGAATGTTTGAATGTTGAATTTGATTTGAACGATTTGGTTTTAGTTCATGCATTTGGAAATGTATTCATTTAATTGGAGATTCCCCCGTTATTACTTGTATTTATTCGCCATAGAATGCCCCGAAGTATTTTATATTTGGAGGACGTCCGTGATGAAGGCCTGAGGTATCGGGTAGCATGGGAGCATAGTATAAAATTAGTGTAAGGTAGAATAGGATTTACATTTTCGCATTATTTTTCTATTTTGGACTGTATAATTGGACTGAACATTATTTTTTTGGATTTGTTTTCTTGATTGATCATTTTATTTATGTTTGGTGTGGTTTATACATTCATAGTGTCCAAATTAGCCGATACACTCCACCAAGTGACCGTGGTCGAACCACAAGATCGAGGGGTTCCTAACACCTTTCCCTCGGTCAACAAAATTCCTTTGCTAAAATCCCTTTCCGTGGATCTGTTTTATAAAGTCAAAACTATTTTGAAAAAGGATATCTACGAGTGACTTGGCAAACCTGATTTATGCCAAGTGGCGACTCTGAGTTTTCAATGTAAAAGGTACTTTTCAAAAAGTATTATCTTCATTCTGTCACTTTAATAATAAAACCCTTTCGAACCTTAAATTATTATTTTTTTGGCTAGAAAAGGGGTGTGACAGCTCTGGCAACTCTGCTGGGGATCTTTCAGAATTCGAGTTTATTTTGAAGTTGTATTGGCTTATTTTGTCATTATGGGTGTATAAACATTGTTTTTGTTATTGTTTGTTGTTAATTTTATCATTGTTGAGTGCCAACGTGCTACGTGTTTTCATTTTTTCTCTTGTGTGTTACTGCTTTATATCTGGCATCATGTGCATAACCCGAATCAATTATTTTTGCAACAAGTTCTATAGTACATGCTGTGTACACGACCTATAGTTGAGTCACCCTTATTTTTAGGAGGAGGAGCCGTCGGCTGGTATGGAGTGGGTGGAAAGCTAGCGCAACCACTATCGACCATACGCTTCCCCAAACATCCTTGTTAGTAAACCCCAATGTAGGTCAGCCTTTAGGTCATGCTTATCTGCATCATGTTGAGACCTAGAGGTACCCACTTGGTCCTTTGTATGAAACTCACCTCTAAGGCATCTCTACGTGCTAAATGTTGCATCTTTGAGGGTAATACGGTCATTTGATAGACTAATTTGGGCAAAAGCATGAGTTAGAAGCAAAGTGTGTAAGCAAGAAATTGTTGAAAAAAAAAGAAGAAAAAAGATTAAAAAAAGAAGGGTTTTGGTGGTTTTTTAGGGCTCTTTATGGCTTTCGCTTTCCACAATTCAAAAATTCAAAAAAAAATATTTTTTACTTTTTGCACTCATTTTCCAAAAAATCAAAACTTTAATTTTTTTTCCTTTTATTTATTAAGTATTCACAATTCGAAAACTTCAAAAATATGTTTTCCTTTCAATAGGACCTTTGTACATTTTTATATAA
>NW_025830322.1:0-1450 GCF_002878395.1 Capsicum annuum | reverse complement strand
CATCATCAATCCTTGTGAGGACTACCGAAAATTGATATCCTCCCTTACATATAATAGTAAATTGTATTCTTTTTTTCATATTGCTAACACTGTTTGCAATAAAGATTACAGTGACAGAAACAAATTCAGTCACAATGCAAATAAAATATGAAAAAATAAGAATTTTATTTATAAATGATATGGATATAATTCTGTTACTACCTTGATTCTTCTTTCTTTATTTTTCTCCATAATTCTAGGACCATTAGTAGCGTATTTCTCGAAAGTAGAAAGATTTAAATTTGATATGATTTTTTAGTGTATTTCCCGAATGTAAAAAGATTTGAATTTGATATGATTTTTTTTTGTAATTCAAGGGTCGTTAGTAGCGTATTTCTTGAATATAAGAAGATTTAGATTTGATATGGATTTTCTTCGTAATTCGAAGGCCGTTAATAACATATTTCTTGAACGTAGAAATATTTGAATTTGATCTCCATAAAAGAAGGGTTTATGGATCTTCTTGATATATTTGATTATCAAAAAGAGAGTGATATTCAATGAGTTTATGAAATTATCGAGAGATGATAAATCTCTTTATTAAGGGCTTAGAGTAGAGTAGCCACCAAGTTAGGTTTAGCATAAAGTAACCGCTAATAACTCTAACAAAAATTGAATTTTTATTATAGAGTTCACAAAATTATGATGTCTATAAACGCTTTGTATTGTCAGACATTATGACTACAAAATCCTTTGCTGAAATGTCAAAATACAATTATTTTTCTTCTTTGAGATGATGAATGAAGTACGTGTTAATTTAGTGGAGTCACTTAGCTCAAGTCATTCATGCGGCATACCATGAAATCAGAAAACTACATCAAGCTAGGAGAAGAGAGCAATCACAAAAATACCATATTTAGCATATTTTCATAGCTCAAACTCGTGACCCCCTGATCACATGGAGGGAACTATCCACAATAATTCAGACAAATACTTCTCATAGATAATCACAAATGTCCAAGCAAGACTAAATCTTTTAAGAATTTTACTACACACAAAGACAAAACCAAAGCGCAGTCCGGTGCACTAAGATCCCGTTATGTGTTGGGTCCCGGGAAAAAATTAGACCACAAAGGTCTATTATACACATTCTTACCACTGTGGACCCCTCTTTCCATAGCTCGGACCTATGACCTTCTGGTCATACGACAACAACTTTACCAGTTACGACAAGGCTCCTTGTCTTACACAAAACAAATAACATTTGTAAAAATGAAATCTTTAGCAATTTTTAAAAATTCTTTATACCCAAATTTCAAAAATAAGCTAAAATATAACACTGATAACATATGGTTAAATAAATAATAAGCAAAAAATGCAAACTACCCAAAAAAATTCAGGCAAATAAAACTTGTAATACATCAAGATTAATTTTGAACAATAGCTTAAAAATAATCTCACTTTCTCACAG
>NW_025830321.1:0-1138 GCF_002878395.1 Capsicum annuum | reverse complement strand
GTGATCGATCCAAAGAGGTAGAATGTGAAAAGCTAGTGTTACAAAAAAGTACTGGCGAGTTTGAATTTTTTTATTTAAACAACCTCAATGAAATTATCATAGATAAAAAAATTCCCCCTCAAAGAAGTTCTAGGTGCTCATATGATGGTTTGGTCTTACAGAAGAAACGTAAGGCTTATAAGAAATTGGTTTTGTGGAATCAATCATCCGGACAACATACATTCTTAAATGTCCATATTGTAGACACCTAATTTCGTCCCTCCCCGATATCATTTTTACCTATTGTTTACCTTATCCTACCGTGTACCCTCACCCGCATGATAATCCCTCCACAAAATGACAAAATAACAACCCCCTAACTAATTTTGTTATATCCTAATATTCTAACAACCCACCCAGTAAAAAACAACACCTCACCACTACCCCCTACCCTACGTGACCCTACCTGCCCTACCCCAATACCCACCCATGTGACCCACACAAAAAAGAACACTCAAAAATGGCTTCTTCTACACACACAGAGAACACACTACATCCACTGGAATATTCACAATCCTAACCAATTTACACACACAGAACATAGGATTCTCTCCATTTTTTCATTTTCTCCTTCTTCAAAAAGCACACACCACACATGCTACTCGTACATCCAGAGCACACTCACCTTTCATTCCATTCAAGACCATTTTCATCATTCACACACATACTGACCATCTTTCTTTTTCTTTTATTTTCATAATTCACAACACTCCATCTTCTTCACTCACCCTCACCGGAAACACACTCACTGTTACACACCACCATCATCTCCCAATATACAGATCCATAATCCATATACAGAAATATTTCACATACAAAGTCGTAAGAGGCAGTGTGAGAAATGGAGGGAGATTGAGTAAGAAGAGAGTAGGGAGAGAGAGGTAGAGAGATCTGCGAGGAAAAGAGAGATTTGAGGTCGAGTTTGGGCTATTCGAAAACGAGTCTTGTAGGTTTGGGTCACTATTCTGGCGAGGCGAACCTAATCGGAAACGGTAAACCTCGACGGAGCCGGTGGCTATACAGCGGATGTAGGCCCCGTTGATCCAAAATCCATCTTAATTCATCGTGTTCTTCCACTCCTTGAGCTCACCGAAGCTCA
>NW_025830320.1:0-1265 GCF_002878395.1 Capsicum annuum | reverse complement strand
CAGAAAAAACAATGAAAAAGGTATATGAGTTATGTGTTTCACGAGTACTTCTGTTTTACTAAGTTTCACGAGTATAAACACAATTGAGTGCACCAAGATGTCGCTATGCATAAGGTCCCAGGAAGGACTAGACCTAAGGGTGTCAAGTGGGCCGGGCCGGGCCGGGCCAGTCGGCCTTGTAACTAACCCGGCCCGGTTTGACCCAGCCCAGTAAGTCCTAGGGCTTTAGGGTTTCGGGTACCGGGTCGGTTATTTTTTAAAATGGGTCGGGCTAACTCAGACCGGACCAAGTCCGGTCCAGGCCCGCCGGTTAACTGACCCGGCCCGGCCCGAATACATTTTTTTTTAAAAAAAATAAATTGGAATTTTGGGCCAAACTAGCCGTTGGCCCAACGGCTATATAGCCGTTTTTGGGTCCAAACGACTAGTTTGGGCCCATTTATTAAAAAAAATAAATTAACTTTAAAAAATATTTTTTAATTCCAAAAAAATTCTATAAATACCCTACAACTTCAAATCATTTTTCACACAATTTTTCTCTCTAAAATCTCATTCTCTCTCAAATCTGAATTCTCAATTCCCAAATATTCAATATATTTAATTTCTTAAAGTGTTCACTTTAATTTTTTAATTTTTCGTTTACAAAGTATGAGCAGAAGTTTCTAAAGTCGCAACCTTCGGATACTTCCAAAATTTGGTATTGTCGTTCCATCTCTTACGTTTAATTTTTATTAATTGATTAATATTTAATGTTATTATATTAGTGTATTCTAAATATTTTTAGTTTAATTTAATTTATATTATGGATAAATTAAGAAACCTCACTACTAAAGGTGTTACAAAATTTTGTCCCGGAAGCGGTAGCAGTAGTAAAAAGTGAATTACTAGCGGTAGAGGTAGTTCAAGTAGTAGATATACTCGTGTGCCTTCGCCTCCGGTAATGCTTGGTACACCTTTTGAGGAAGAAATAGGTGTAGGTGCTCAAGATATGGATTATGTAGAAGCTCAGGAAAATTACGGTATAGAAGAAGAAAATGAAGTAGATGCGGTTAATTTAGACGAAGATAATGAAAATATTGCTGAGACACCCGCAGTAGGAGATGCTAACGTTAGATCTGAATCGGTTAATCTCCCTCCCAGTCCTCCCAGTGCCCCAAGACCTCGTAAAAGAACTAGTGTTGCATGACAATTTTTTGAACTTATATCAGATATTGAGGTGCAATGCAATATTTGTCAACAAATATATAAGCATAGAAGTGGAGGCA
>NW_025830318.1:0-1586 GCF_002878395.1 Capsicum annuum | reverse complement strand
AACTCATTTTTGGGTTGAAATCTGGTGTTTATTGTTGTAGTAGATTTTGGTCAAAAATGGTCTTAGATACGGTGATCAAAGTCATCGGGACCACGATCGCCATAACTAATACTAGTTTCCAGCTTAGACGAAAAATTTTATATGTCCAGTTTTTATCCCAAAACCTACTACAAAACTGCCCCAAGAGTTTATCAGATTAACCTAGCATGCTTTTGGTGTGGAACTTCTAATGATGGTTTGTGTTATGTTTCTTGTAGGTACTCAGCCACAAAATGGAGAACTTTTACCACATTCACTTCATGACTCTCGAATGCCAAAACTAGTGCTACAATTAGTTTTCGAGGACTAAATTGCTCCCAGAAAAGGGGTATTTGATTGGAAAGACTGCCAAAAAAGCTTCTAACATTTCATGATAGACTTGTGGCCATTGGATGGAGTTTTTTTTTACCTCCACCAATATTGGGCAAACGAGCAGTGGATGCAATATTTCTACACTAATCTTAGCATAGTGTCTTTTGCAAACCCAGTTATCAAGTTTTGGGAAGTGGATGTGCAATTTTGA
The DNA here is from genome assembly GCF_002878395.1 of Capsicum annuum. Classification (NCBI taxonomy): domain Eukaryota; kingdom Viridiplantae; phylum Streptophyta; class Magnoliopsida; order Solanales; family Solanaceae; genus Capsicum; species Capsicum annuum. The sequence continues at coordinate 1,024 of NW_025830318.1, read as the reverse complement.
AAGGAGAAAATCATCAATTTATATGGGCTCCAAGATGCAGACATGGTTGCTTTCGAGGCAAAGAGAAGTTATGCCTAGGTAAGAAGGCTCCATGGGCGGCAATAAAAATGGGCATCTTGATGAATAACATCACAGTCGAGGCCTGAATATGACTGAACATCATTTGCAGACAGATCTCTCCCTAAACGCACATGACTATGGTTACAGATATGCATGCCCGCATGGTCTCCTTCATATTGGAAAATATTCCCTTGAATGCTGGTCATCTGATGATATCTAATATGAAGTTTTATAGGCACCATGGTGGTACATATTTTTTATTCCCTTCTCTTATTACTGAGCTGTACAGGAGAGAAGGGGTGGTAGAATACCCTAATAACACTTGGGTACACCCTGGAACCCTTATTTACCTACTCAATATCCGAGGTGAGGATTAACCTAGTAAAAGCAAAAAATGAAAGAGCGATGTGGACAAGTTGATAGTTGAGGAGTTAGAGTCATGTAGACCATCTAATTCTGGGCTACTTGAACACATTGGAGTGGACATTAAGGTAATCAAGGAGATATTTTTAGGATTGCCTCAGGGGCCGAGAGAGCCCTCTACCAGGTGTCACTCTTATGTGTCCCGTACAGATTATGACAAGTATTAGAAGGAGCAACAGAAGTAAAAACCCAGAGTTTCTAGGCTCGAGATGGCATACTTAGCATTGGAAGAGTCTCATGAAGATCATTAGGACTCCCACAAGAAAGTAAAAAAGAGGGAAAAGAAGAGAGATAAGTTCCTTATTAAAATGTGGAAGGGGGTTAAGGGCTTGTCGAAGGTTCTGAAGCCTCGCGATACATTTCCTTCTTCTAGGGTCGAGAGTGATGATGAGGCCGCTGTAGAGTGGTCAGATACTGAGGCTGGAGAAGATGTTGTTGAGTCTGCAAACGAGAGCAGTTCCTGATACTATTTTTGGGAACACTCCTATATTTTCCTTCTATTTTTATTGATCATCTAGTGAGGATGGTTCTTGTCCCTAGA
>NW_025830317.1:0-2994 GCF_002878395.1 Capsicum annuum | reverse complement strand
TAGTAGGAAATCTCATGGGCAATTTAAAAGATTCTGTGAAAACATCTGAAATGTTTGACACTCTTTGTATTACCTCTGCGCTAGGTGGTATACCCTACAATTTTGAAAATTCCATGGGCTATATGGAAACTGCCATTGACTCGGCAGCCAAGCCCCCGACCCAAGTGTGCCGCAAGGGTCAAAGTCTCTGAATCTACTATGCCACACGACCGTCACCAGTGTATAATAATAATCTACCCGTATTGGCAAATACGATTTTAGGATAAGAGTTTCTTGAACTCATGCCGTCTTTGGGTAACCACGTAACACTGTTTAAGCCCCTTTTCAAACTCTATGAAAACATGCATGCTCTAAAAACATACTCTGAAAACATACTCTGAAAACATACTCTGAAAACATACTCTGTTATGGCATAATTACATATGGTATCGTCATACCATTGACTTGCAAGTCATATCTCTGAGCCATTATTAGCATACAAACTTGTCTGTTTCAAGACATAAGTTCGGGACCACCATATCAATAAAACAATTCAAGAAAACTCATGTATACACATTCAATTAACCCTTTTTCAACAATTCAACAAAACAATGGTGGTTTTTCCCAAAGCCTCTTTCTCATGTAATTCTTCTCTTTGACTCAAAACATTATCATATCAAAACACCCTCTCAATAACTCAAAAATAATGTTTCAAATGCTATGACGTTTCAAATCACCAAAATGTACATTTCAATTCTCTTTTCAATAAAGCCAAAATCTTTAATTATTACAAGAGAGGGAGTCCATAATTCATGCTCTCAAACAAAGATCAAATCTTAGTTTAATACATAAATGTATAGATGTAAATCAATTTAGGGGGAAAGGCCATAATAACAAAGCAATAATAGCATTTAAACCTTCGAAACACATAGTCTATAATATAGTTTTCAAAGCCCCATAAAATACATGCATTAAAACTTAAACCATTCTTTAACAAATTTCAAGCCCATGTAGTTTTTAGGATAAACCCCGCGTACCTCTATCTCCAAAGATAATAGGTGCTTCTTAAATCTTGCGGATTGGGGATTCCAAATCTCTAATTATCTTCTAACACTCACGGTTGAATCTTGAGTTATTGGGGATTTTATTTTAAAACCCTAGAGAATGTTCTTGAGAAAATTTGATGAATGTGACTGTATTTTGATGTTTGAGGGATTAAATCCCGTGTTCAAGATGATAGGGAACAAACAATTACCAAAATGCCCTAAATGATCCGGAGAAGCCTGAAAAATTGGCCTGGGGTGATCTACCAGGCGCCGCCCACCTTAGAGCACCGCTCTAGGCCAGGCGCCGCCTGCTCTATCGCGGTCTTGCCCCTAGACCAAGCGATCTGCCAGGATGCCTGTAGATCGCGGGCCCTCACTGGAATGCAACCCCAAACTCGCCCTTATGCTAGTCTAAAAATTCTGAAACTCTTCCGAGACGTACTACAACCTTGCCCCATCGTAACGCAACAAAAAAATCTAAAAACGGATGTCGGAAAAGTTGAAAATAAAATCTCCGAAGATTACTAGCTAAAATGAGTCTAAGTCTTTCAACACTTAGAATATTTTCAAGTTTTCTCATTCTATGCTCATGCTACTAAGGAACAATGTATTGCACGAATTTTTACAGGGCGTTACATGTCTAGCTCAGAAGTAAGATAAAGAGTGAGTCATGATTTCAAAGAACTATTTCAAAGTCTTTTAAGTATGCCCATGTCTTTTTATATATCGTATGTAAAATGTTTTATGAATTGCTCTCATGTATGTTGTATAAAAGTATGCTATTTTAGGTTGCTCTGCGTACTAGTACAATTGTATTGACCTCCCATATTTTAGGATTTGAGGCTCAGTCCCGAGGTCTCGCTAAGCAGTAGATCGTTGTCAAACGTTTGGAGTTGGTGAGCCTCCCTTATTTTGGAAGGCCTTGTTTCATATGATGTTTTATTCAGTATGAGTTCCTGGTCCGACCGGGGGGTCTTGTCCCGGTTCCAGACAGATGTTGTTTTTGGTTTAATAGAAATTTCGCAGACTTGTGTTAGATGATTTTGGGTCTTTGTGAACAAATGTCTGTATTGTTTTAGTTGAAATAATAAGTTGACCATATTTCCAGTTACTTCCGCATTTTGATTAGTTGATGAATTATGCATATGGTTACAAGTTAAAGGAGCTCTTGGGTCTTCATGGTTAGGGATGCTCGTCGTGGTCAAGGCCTCGGTTCTGGTCGTGACAGTATGGTTTATGGCACCAGTTTTCTAAACATGTCTTATAATGATTAATGATTTTCATACAATTCAATATGTCAGTAGAGGCTTTATAGACAATCAGTTGATCAGTTAGTTGTATTCGATTTTTAGTTGACGTTATGTCTCACTTTATAAAATTATCTTGTTACTTGATTTTATTATCTTAGTTAGTACTTTATGCTATTCAAAGCCTCCGCTTATCATTCAGAGTCAGTTCGTACTTTAGTATGCCAGATCAAGGGTACGCTCGGGCCAGCAATGACATCGGGTGCGAACCACATGAAGGTGTAGACGGGGCATGGCAGCCATGATTTTTGTGTTATATAGTTGCTCTTCTATTGTCAATCAACTTGGATTATAAAATTTGAATGTAAAATTTAAATGTATAGTAATTTAAGTGAATGGATATATTGTTTTTTGTATATAAAATTTCAATCTCATTTTAAGTTTGTTATATTTATTTCCTTTTATTGTTAGCTTCCTTGTATTTTATTGTAATTTTATTTTCACTTAATCTTCTTTGAATAATTTTGTATATTTAGACAAGTCATCCTACTTTTGAATGTTTGGAGCTAAGATAAATGTACCTTTATTGTTCTTTATTTGAAGAAATAAATATTTTTTCTTCTTCATGTCTTTGCTCATTTCGTTAAGGGTAGTTACACGCATATATTATTTTTTCAAGTGAAAATTCATCGACATATTCATATCATTAGAGATCATATTAT
>NW_025830316.1:0-3092 GCF_002878395.1 Capsicum annuum | reverse complement strand
TAATCTAGTTTAGCAAGCAAGGAGATAAGCTCCTATAGATTCTTAATTTTCCAGCTAGTCTTACTATCCGCAATCTTATACGTATGTACATTCAAAGAGGCAATGTGTTTGTGTCCAATTAAATTATAAATTTAGCTCAGTTCATGCATTAGTTTCAGTTTCAGATATTAAGTCATGATTCAGTTCGTAAGTATCCTGTGTAGTATCACAGTCTCTTCCTAGTATTTTCATCAAATTATTATCATTCTGGGACGAACGATCCCAAGAGGGGGATGTTGTAATACCCCGAGTTTTCATGTCATAAACCTCTCATCCTTTCTCATGAGTCAGATCCAGTGCAAAGTAATAGTTACTCATAAGTTGACACTCTCATTTCTATCTTAGCCATATAGTTATTTTTCTTGAGGATTCATGCACTTGCAGACTAGTTCAGTATCTCATTATTCTTGAGATCCAGTGATTAAGTTCTATCAGTTACACATGATATCTTGAAGACTAATATTCCTCTATATTTCAGGTTAATTATCCATATTTGAGGACGAATGTTCCCAAGGGGGAGATAATGTCATACCCTGTATTTTCGTGCTAAAATTCTAACCGTCGTTCCTGCACGTCTAAGTTCTAATCAAAGTGATTCTCACATAAATACAAGTTGCATGATCATTATCCTATTCTATGGAGTATTTTAGAGGTGGAAAATGTGTATAGCAATGACCTAGAACAAGGTTGAGCTAAGACCAATTGATTCATCCAAAGTTTGACATTCAATTCTACAATGGTCAACTTTAAACGTGAATATCTCTTAATATACATAGAATTCTTCTTTCTAAGACCTATTAAATTGTATATAATTGTATTTTCTTTCCAACGATACCAATTTTGCAAAAATCCAATACCCGAACGAAGATTTATGCCCATTTTCGTGAGAGGCAGTAAGGGTGTCCGATGGTCAATGTGCCGCCCAATCAAATGTGTGCGATTGAGAGTGTGACACACACTTACAGGTCTACCATAAGGTGTGCGGCGCACACCTTAAGGTCTTCCATAGGTTGTGTGTCGCATACCTCACTTCCAAGAGAAAAAAACACCCCTATATATGTCTATAACATGGGATTAAACTCCTACAAGATCAAAATAAGTTTACTTTCTCTCAAAATCACCAAGAACAACCTTTAGGGTTTCAACATAAAAAATCCAATAGCTAGAGATTCAACTGTGAGAATTCTATAATTTTTACATATTTGGACTCCCCATTACGAAGGCTACGAGGGACACCCAAAAGTTCGTGAATAGCATTACGTCATTCGGAAAGTCATATGTAGGGTTTTTTCAACAAGAACACTCTTTCGTTCTTGTGCCCAAAGTTAATTTTTCTTTACAAAGAGATATGATTTGATACATTTTTCTACGAATTTGAATATATGAATTTATGACTTATGATGTTTTCATAAGAATGTTGATATGGTTGCATATAAAGCTGAATTTTTAGAGTTTTAAGTGATTATTTTATGCTTATGACATAAAGTATGAAACTTGGAATGGTTTTATTGTGATATTGATATATGGGTTTTGAACTCTATTTGAGATTATTATTTTTTGAAGTATGTGTTATAAACACCTTGAGATTTCAATGATTTGAGATAATGAAGAAGCTTTGACCTTTCAGTCGTAAAAAGGGTGTTTTTAAACCTGAGATGAGAAAAAAAATCCACTTTTATTGATTATTATGAAAAGGGTAGCAAGATGGCTGCTGTTGTGAATTGTTAAACTCTTTATTAGTGGATTTTCTTTTGAAAAGATCTGAGCTAAGTCCGGGAGTAGTCTTTAGCACCGAGCGGGAGGTATAGCTGTTTTGGTACTTCCCTAGAACTACGTGCCCCCATAGGATGTGTTCCTGAGGCTGATTTATATAGTGATCATTAGTGTTTGGATTGATGATTTAATCTCCTACTCCGATGGCAAGGAATAGGGTGACTCTCCCCAATTTGGGTAGAACGTTGGACTCCATATAACTCACATGGTTTATGTCGGTTGTAAGAGACTCCCAACGTGTGCATTGTGTACCCTCCTATCTAAGATGAATGTATATGTTTTGAAGGATTGGTTTTGAGAAAGTTATTGTTTCTAAAAGATTGAGATATTATGTTCTAAATAGAATTGTTTTGAAATTTGATTACTCTATATGTTTGAAACCAAGGAAGAACTGAATTGAGAACTTATTGTAATGACTTACTTGCTTAACTTTACATGTATTATTCATCTATGATTTCGATGATTTAATTCGAGCTAAGTGAGTCATTTATATCAGCATGCATAATTTTATAAACTGTGATGATATTAAAATATTATTTTACATATGCATTGCACCCCCATATGCTCGGTACGTTTCCATGGTATTGACCCACATATTCGTATGTGGGCTACATTTTCTCGAAATGTAGGTACAAGGTATAGTGTACATCTTCAGATTCAGTCAGTTCGCGGCATCCAGTCAGCAGGTGATGAGTCCTTTTAATTAAAGGGCTTGAGTTAGTTGTAAAGTTCAAGAAGTGTTGTATTTTCTTTATCCAACCATGATGAGATTGGGATAGTTGGGAGTCATGACCCAGCTACCTATAGTCAGTACTAGTAGAAGCTTCATAGATAGTCCGTAGAAGTTAATGTATTCCGTTTCAGTTTTGGTTGTAAAAATAGAGTTGTAATCTTGTAAATTTTGTTTTGTATCTATCATATTCATAAAAGAGTTATTTTCCGTAGATTTGTATAGATTTATAATTTTTGTTCAGTTGCTTATGAGTTATGCCAGTAGAAGGGCTAGATTTGGGTCACTTGTGATCCTAAGCACCGTGTGACGTCTCGGCACCGTGTGACATCTCGGGACCCAATTTCGGGGCGTTACAAGCAAGATAAGCTACCTCATATACCCTCATATAGCAGGCTATGATGTCTCAACCTATGCTAGCAACATAGTTCTGGAATGCAAGGATTGCTTCTAAGAATCACACCCTCATATAACAGGTGAGTTCCCATCCTTGGGTTCACTTGGTGCTAATTTCTACTCCCATCTGAATTGACACTATACATTATTTACT
>NW_025830315.1:0-2128 GCF_002878395.1 Capsicum annuum | reverse complement strand
CTCTCTCCCAACGATCTCTCATTCAAAGTAAGGCTGCAATTTTTTTTAGTTATCTATAGAATAGAATTTAATTCTATGAATATCTTGGATCACCTTTAAATTTCCCCAAAATGTGAATTAATAATAGAGATTTTGTTGCCTTATTTCAGAATTGGGTTTATGCTTCGACTTTATTGTTGATTTCTTCCATCTTCATTTAAATTACAGTCAGTCTTCTACTTCTATGTGTTCTGTGTTTTTATATTTTTGGTTCTAGGATTTGATGTTTTTTTGATTGTATATATATGGTCTAAATTACTAAATATTACCCTATTAGTCATTGGGACACTATTTGTGATGTAATTTCCAATGAACAATTAAATGACATGAAGGCACAATCACAGAATGGAAACGAACAAGATATACCGATATCTGCAAATTATCCCTCTGACCAATTGAATGACATGCGTCTGTATGTTTCTGTAAATTCTTTTATTATAGAGTTTTGTCTTTCGAGCTAATGTCTCATTGTTCATAGGGCTTGTTAGTCTAGTTATTATTTAGCATGATGTGGTCTAATGCCTGGTTGTATCTATAGGTATTCTAGCAGATACCAGGGACTTTCCTGGTGAAAGAATTATTGCTCCAGAAAGAGATCCCTGTACCAGGTTTGTCCAAAACTATTTGCTCAGATTCAATCGGTGTAGTAATATTTCATTTCCTCTTTTCCCTGCTTCCTGAACTATTTGGTCAGATCTTGTAGTGTCTCATTCCCCTTCGATAAATTCTGGATAAGGTAATTAGGTAAATTCTCTATCCTGAGTCAAGGGTCTATCGAAAATAGTTTCTCTATCTCTTCGGAGGTAGCGGTATGGACTGCGTACATTTACCCTCCCCATACCTCACTTTGTGGGAATACACTAGGTTTGTTGTTGTTGAATTTCTAAAGTTATTTTGAATCATCACCCTAGATAGGAGTGTGTGGAGGATGTATATTAGGATACGGGTTAGTAGGTAATAGAGGGTTGTCATGCTTTTTGAGTGTTTAGGCTTGTTGGTATTTTTCGTGTGCTAGTCGTATTATAGTAGTTCTTGATTTTGCTATGTATCATCATCTGTTGTTGTTGTGTTTGATTATCACTCTGTTTTGGTGTTGTTCTTGTCTCTTTTTGTAGGCTTTGTACTTCTTTATTTGTCAATGACTATGTTTTCTTCACTTTTTCCTTCTTCCTTGTACTTGAATGTGCTGCACTTGAGCTGAGTGTATTTCAGAAATAGGCTCTCTACCTCTGCGAGAAAGTCATATGATTTGCGTAAACTCTGTCATCCCCAAACCCACTTGTGGAATTTCACAGGGTATATTGTTGTTGTTGTAGTATTATTAACCCTAGCCCCTACAGAATCTAGTTTCCAAAAGAACAGATGTGCCTTTGATAAGGCCAATATTGTTCAAGAGATGCTGAACTACTGCCATAAATTTAAGAGTCGTGTCTCATAATGCTTCTGAAACTCTTTTGGGAAAAATCTTTTGATAGACTAGAATGATTTTTTTAAAATAGATTGGGGCTTCATTAGAGATAGTTTATTTCATTTTAATTTGCTTCCTAAGTTAGTCAAACATATAATGCCTTGTATTACTTCTACTTCAATATTCTTCTCAATGGATAAAACACACATTCTTTGCCGATGATATTATTTGTACTTCAAAATCAACTGAAACTTCTTGTCATACTATTATTGATATTTTCGACTAATTCGCTGCCATCTCTGGCCAAAAAGTTAATTTTGACAAATCTAAGATCTTTTTCTCAAAGCATACTTCAATTTTGTATAAAAATTTTGTCCTCTCTTACTTTTCAAATAAAGATGGTATTTTTGGAAATATTTGAGATTTCTTATTTTTGGTAAAAAATCTTCTAAGGCAGATTTTCAGTTTATTTTGGACAGTTTAAAACATAACTGGATGGATGGGAAGACCATTTTTTTACTCTGTTAGGACATACTACTTTAATCTTCTCCACGTGCAACAGTCTTCCCAACCATATTATGCAATTCATATTCGTTTTCTTTTTTGTTTTAACTACTCTTGAAAGAGGTATGCACAACTTTCTTTGGGTGGAACTATTGAATGCAAAAAGTTGTGAATTAT
>NW_025830314.1:0-4859 GCF_002878395.1 Capsicum annuum | reverse complement strand
CAATACATAGACAACAAAAATGGGGAGAGCAACAGATCTCACCATCACAGATCCACGCACAAACACCATCCCATATACATACACTATGACATACATATACAGAGGGGACTCCATTCTTTCCCTTCTTATACTCACGCACATATCACTCAACTTCAAAAAAAAATCACCGATCATACCTCACATAACACACACTTTCCTCACCAGAAAAAGAACGCATAATAGACCCACCCACCTGAAACAACGCACACAGAAATGGAGAGAAGACAGTTTTGGGGAGCCAGGTAAAACTGAAAGGTGAGAAAGAGAGATAGAGCTCAGCGAGAAGAGGTCTGTTCCGGCGATCGGATCTCGTCGGAGCTTCGGCAAACAACAAAAATCGATGACCAACCCAACTTAAACTACTAAACCAGCAACCAAATCTCAAACCGCCAGCGAATCTGTCAGAAAAATCCCAAAATCCATCGACTAAATCTGACACGTTTTGCCCAATTTCATTGAGATTCGTCGAAAAATGAGAGAAACGATAAAGCAGATCTGTTTCTTTGTGGTATTCTTTTTTGATTGGTTAGCTCGCAATTTTGTTCAAGTTATGGGTTCATACCGAGGCTAGTCCAATATGTGGTTCCATCGGTCTGAGATTTGATGTTGAGGTTTGATTTTTGGATTTTGGTCGTGGTTCTAGTCGAAAAGCAACTTCAATTGAAAAATGACATTAAGGTCCAATTTTCATCTCGTTCTCTATGAATTTCTAATTATTTGATATGTTTGCTTGTTAAATTCATTATGTGTGAATTTTGTTTTGTGATGGTGATATATCTTGGATCACCGTAAATAATTATTGATATCGATTTGTTGATTCTTCATCGAAATTATTTAATCATATGGTTAAAAAATGAAGTTGGGGGAGGGAATCAAAAAATTAATAGAAGTGAATATTATGGTATTTTGATTCATTATTGATGTTGAACGTGATATGTCGTCGAGCAGGTAGGCAAGCACTAGGCTCGGGTAAGCAAAATTTAGAATTGGTGGATTGTTGGAATGTTTGGAATATTTGTTGAATGTTTTGTTTACCGTATTTGAAAAGTGTATTCATTTAGTCGGGGGATGCCTCGAGGTATTTTGTACTTATTTAGCAGGGAATTCCCCAACGTATCATGTACGCAAAGGAGGTTCGTGATGAATTCCCAAGGCATCGGGTAAAGCAACGGAGTTTAGCTTAGGACTAGTGTAGGTTAGAATATGATTTATATTTTTGCACTTTTGTTTTGGACTGTATAATTGAACTAGACACAATATTTTGAATTTGTTTTAATTTGTCTATTTGATTGATTATTTTGTGTGATCATGTGTGGTTTCTACATTCGTGGTGTCAAATTAATCGATACGCTCCACCAAGTGATCGTGGTCGAACCATGGGATCGAGGGATGCCTAACACCTTCCCCTCGGTCAACAGAATTCCTTAACTGGAATCTCTATTCGCGGATCAGTTTTAGAGTCAAACCGTTTTGAAAAGGATTTCCAAAGGTGACTTGGCAAACTCGATTAATGCCAAGTGGAGACTCTGAATAAAAAATGTAAATAATTCTTTTTCAAAATAAATTTTTATTTTGTCACTTTAATAATAAAAACCCTATCGAACTTAAAATAAAATTAATCTTTTTGGAGTTAAAAAAGGGGTGTGACAGCTCTGGCAACTCTGCTAGGGATCCTTTTCAGAATACGAGCTAATTTTTGGAGTTGTATCGGCTTTTTTTGACATTATGGGTGTATAGAAATTGTTTGTGTTATTTTGTTCTATTGTTTATCATTGTTGAGTGCCTGCGTACTCTTTTTTTACAGTCTTTATTCTTATGTGTTACCTCTTTATATCTGGCATCATGTACATAACCCGAGTCATTCTTTCTGCAATAAGTCTATAGTACACGTTTTGTACACAACCTCTAGTTAAGTTACCCTTATCTTAGGTGGGGGAGCCGTCGGTATTATGGAGTGGGTGGAAAGCTCTCGCAGCCACTATCGACCATACGCACCCCCGAACAGCCTTGTTAGTGAACCCCAGCGTAGGACAACCTTTAGGACATACTTATTTGCATCATATTAAGACCTAGAGGGACCCACATGGCCCTTTGTAGGAGACTCACCTCTAAGGCATCTCTACGTGCTAAATGTTGCATCTCTGAGGGTAACGTGGTCATTTGACGGACTGATTTTGGAAAATCATGTGATAGAAGTAAAGTGTGTAGAATATTAAGTGTTGAAGGAAAAAAAAAAAGCAAAATAAGTCAAAAAAGAGAGTTTCGCAGTTTTAGAGCTCTTTATGCCCTTTGTTTTTCAAAATTCAGAAAGATTTTTTGTTTATCTGTATCTTTTGCACTCATTTATCCAAAAACAAAAACATCAAAAAGATTTTTCTTTGTTTATTTAGCAAACATTCATAATTCAAAATTTTCAAAAAAACAATTTACAGGTTTTTATGAAAGAAAATGAAAAAAAATGGTAGACGTTTTGTACATTTCATATATCGAAAATGCCAAAAAGATATTTCCTTCATAATTGTTGGTGTTAGTTTTATTTGAAGTGTCTAATTAAAAATCCAAACAGATTTTATTCGTCTGTCTTTGGTTGTGTCTCTTAAGTTAGGGTCAGTCTGTCAGTTAATCATTAATTGTCCCATTTGGACGAACTACGCACCCCTGATTCTCCTCTCTCGGGAGTGAGATACATAGGCAGCCTATTGTTGGTTCGGGGATCTTATTTCAAAAATTCAAAAATATTTTTCTTCACTCTTCATTTAGAGTAGGTGCCTATGCATCAATAAAAGAAAACTACAAAAGATTTTCCTTTAATAGGTTCAAGTTTCATTTTCCTTTGATGTTCATCCACAAGTTGTGCCTCCCTACTCTACAAGAGAGCCTACATTGAATATTACTGGCGATCATCGTTACACTTTCGAGCCTACATTTAAGTTGACTGGTCTTTACGGTGACACTCACCCGCCTACATTTACTCCTAACACTGAGAAGCCTGTTATGATAGAAGAACAAGAGAAAATAACTAGAAAATTGAGAAGTTTGGAACTGGCCTTGAAGAACTTGTAGAGACTTGGGGGTTACAAAAGTGTCTCATATAAGGACTTATGCATGTTTCCAAGTGTTAACCTTCCTCCCGATTTTAAAATGCTAAAGTTTGAGAAATACGATGGACATGGGGACCCAGTGGCACATTTGAGGTGCTATTATAACCAATTAAGGGGCGCTGGAATGAAAGAAGAACTACTCATGGCTTATTTTGGGGAGAGTCTTTCAGGCTTAGATTCGGAATGGTTTGTTGACCAAGACATAGACAAATGGATTAGTTGGGATGACCTAGCTAATGAATTTGTGCAACAATTTCAATATAATGTAGAGTTGATCCCTAACTAGTATGAAGAAAAAAAATAATGAGAGCTTCAGGGAGTATGCGATCAAATGGCGTGAACAAGCTACTAGAGTGAAACCACCAATGAAAGAAAGCAAAATAGTGGAGGTGTTTATTCAAGTGTAGGATGAAACATATTATCAACACTTGTTACCTGCATTGGGCAAGTCATTTATTAAGGTCCTTAAAATGGGGGAGATGATAGAAGAGGGAATTAAGATGGGTTGCATTGTGAGTTTTGCAACATTAAAAGCAACTACTCAAGTAATTCAAAAGGGTTCAGGAAGTGTTGGGGAGACAAAGAATGAGGAAGATGCATCTTCTTTTGTAGTTGGACAGTGGGCACGGTCAAGAAGACCCCGTTGTTGTCACTCTCAGGATCAAACCCAAGTTCATGCCCAAGATCCACATAATCACTCCCAAAATCTATTCTACTCTGCTCCTCCACCTCTATGTCCAGTATATAACGCACAGCCACATGTTCAACCCCCATCTTACCCACAGTGGAACACACCAACTCCGCAGAGTCGTCCTCTAACTCCACAAACATACCAAAACCCTCCTAAGCCTAATTTTTGATCCAAGTCAAATGATGAAATGAGGCAGAAGTCGAGAGATAGCTTCACACCAATTGGAGAGTTGTATGCCAGTTTATTTAAAAGATTGGTACAATGGGGCATGATCACTCCTCTCCTTGGGTGCACTCTTAATCGACGTTCAAGAAATTTTGATCCTAATGTACGATGTGCGTATCATTCTGATGCTCAGGGTCATAGTATTAAAGATTGTCGAGATTTGAAAAGAGAAATTAAAAAGATGATTCAAGATGGATCAATTATGGTGAAGAACATTAACAGTGAGGGAAGCTCTAGTCATGTTGATATGCAAACCAGTGGCTAAGTTATCAAACTGGGCAATTAAGAAGTCACCCCTCTCCCTACTAGGAACAGGTCTGGTAGTTTGTTTTGTTTTTTTCTGTTTTTTGAATTATTTCAGGGTTGTAGTTCGGGATATATCTTGTTTTGTCCTTTTGTCATTTAGGTTCAAACCCTTCTATCTTTAATTTCAACTAAATGAATTATCCCTTTTCCTTTGTGTTTAAATATGTGTTGTTTGTTTGTTTTCTTTATGCAGAACATTTTATGTTGACTCTTGTGATATGACATGCTTGCGGAATTTTTAGTCAGATCTTAAAATCCAATTTAACCATGAAACATTGGATCAGAGCGCTAAAGTTAGGAGAAACATCTGAGAAAATAGTAGAGTGCTGAGACATTTGGTGACAAGTTCAATCCTTCTTTGAAAATTAAGGCCATTTATGTTGAGAATCACAAGAATAACTTGGTCATCAATTGAAAGACATGTCTCAATTAGGTCAAACAGTGACTGCATGATCCTATCAAGAGGAACAGAAAAAAATCAACTCCACAAAAGCATG
>NW_025830313.1:0-3229 GCF_002878395.1 Capsicum annuum | reverse complement strand
CCAAACAAACCAATTGTAGCGGTACCTCAAACAATTGGAATCTCTTCAAACTCATTCAACGATTTGATTGATTACACAGAATATTTTGAAGACAAGAAGAGTTTGTATATTCAGAAAATTTTTCATTCATCTCTAAACCTGTGGATGAAAGTAGGTTCATATAGCCATCAGATGCCTCTTCTGAAAGGTGGCAATGGTTCACTTCAAAGGTGTATCCTTTGGAAGAGTCATGTCTATTCATTCAAAACATTGTGTCTTTTTTTGAACAAACACAACTATCTGAACGGTCACACCTTTTCCAAAACAATATATCTTTTGCTCAAAGGTTGTGTCCCTCCATTTTTCATTCACACCAATTAAACCCAACAACCTCCCACATGAATGGGGAATGACTATTCTTTGTAAAACTTTATGGACAAGTATGTGATCATCAAGCAAAGATTGATTGCATTTGAATAAGTGGGTTTCTCTTTGAACTTTCCGTAGTGAATATGCATCGGATGCACTCGGTCAATCGGTAGATTTGATATCTTTGAACCGTTGAGCTTTAATGTACACCTAGACAACACATGTCACACAACCAACCTTTTACCGTTTATGGTTCTCATGGTTTTGTTCTTTTCAGCCATGAACACGTTCCGGTTTCATGAGAGCTTAGAGACTAGGCCTTTACTAACATTTTCCTTAAAGCGGCTTCCACTTTGCCCTCACATAGGTGATTTCTAAACGTTCAATCTTATAGATTAAACTATTTGGTCTGTCATGCCCTGTTTTCGTTAAGGTTAAACAAGTACGACTTATGGACTCTAAATTAATTGAATTTTGTACAGAGTCGTCACCTAATTTTTAAGGAAAATAAGGAAACCTGTTTATTTATTAACACATACGATTGATGTTTTTAGTCTGGAAAAAAACAATTGAGATTCTAGGTTAGGGTTCAAATTATCCTTAAGGGAAGAGATTAGGCACCTTCGGGATCCACAACTGTGGTACCCGGCTAGACTAAATTTATCAAAGATGGAGGAGGTATATGAAAAAAGTATGTATTAAGTATAAAATGATTCTTTTGAAAAATATAAACGTTTAAAATATGTAAAAGCATACGTATGTATATATATAATATATTGTTATAAAATATGTAAAAGACATGTATAAAAATATACAAATATGTGAAAAAGAAAAGTATTTTATGATTCATGAAAAAGAAATGTATTTTTTGAAAGCCATAAAAAGAAATGTATTTACAATTAATATTTTTTATCTCTTTAAAATTATAAAGAAAAGTAAAATTTATTTGAAACGAAAAGACTGCAAAAGATATAAATTACTTAATTAACTTGACTCTTTTATTTAAGTGCAACCATATATATGTTTTACCGTAAATCAAAATTATATTAGTATATATATGTAAACAAATAAACTAAATTGAAATAAGAAAGCTTGTTTTAAAGAAATGACTGTAATATGTAAATGTGTGAATTAGTTGATTAAATTAATTATTTTATATAAATATTAACGGCCTAAGTTTGCCTAAACGTGTGTTAAAGATTGCGTAAGTAACATATCCCCACCCAACACCCAAAAGTAAAGTTTCACTATGATAATATTTTGTACAAGAATAAAAATATAAAAATACAATATAAAACTTAAAGTCTTCTTTAGAGATCATTCCCGATGAGTATTTTCTATAACCTGTATAAACACTTGTATTAAAAACGTCAGTAACATGTAAAAAAATAATCAAAATAAATTGAACAAGTATATGTGCATATATGTATTTACAAAATATATTTTTAGAGCTGCTAAGATGCCTAAAGCGTGGAGGTGGAGCACAATGATTTCAGTGTATAAGAACAAGGAAGACATTCAGAGTTGTAACAACTATAGAGGTATTAAGTTGTTGAGTCATACTATGAAGGTTTGGGAAAGAGTGGTAGAGTTGAGGATGAGGAGGATCGTGACGATATCTGAGAATCAGTTTGGTTTCATACCTAATCGCTCGACTACTGAGGCCGTTCACCTTGTGAGGAGATTGGTGGAGCAGTTTCGAGAGAGGAAGAAGGACTTGCATATGGTGTTCATTGATCTACTGAAGACATATGACTGAGTTCCCAGGGAGATTTTGTGGAGGTGCTTGGAGGCTAGAGGGGTGCCCGTGGTGTACACTAGGTCAATTCAGGATATGTATGATGGTGCGAAGACTTGTGTGAGGATGGTAGGTGGAGATTCGGAGCACTTCACAGTTTTGATAGGGCTGTACTAGGGATCGACTCTTAGCCCGTTTCTATTTGCCTTGGTGATGGATGTTTTGACGTGACATATTCAAGGAGAGGTGCCTTGGTGTATGTTATTTGCAGATATTGTGGTTCTGATCGACGAGACTCGGGGTGCATTTAATGATAAGTTGGAGATTTGGAGACAGATGCTTGAATCTAAAGGTTTTCGGTTAAGTAGAACCAAGATGGAATACTTGGAGTGTAAGTTCAGTGAGGGTTGTGAAGCTAGACTCTCAGTCCATCCAGAAGAGGGAGAGTTTCAAGTATTTGGGGTCCATAATTCAGGATAATGGTGAGAGTGACGAGGATGTCACACATCGTATTGGGGCAGGGTGGTTGAAGTGGAGGCTCGCTTCGGGAGTCCTTTGTGATAAGAAGGTGCCCCCGAAGCTTAAAGGTAAGTTCTACAGAGTGGTAGTCTGAACGACTATATTGTATGGAGCGGAGTGTTGGCCAGTTAAGAACTCCCACATCCAAAAGGTGAAGGTGGCAGAGATACGAATATTGCGATAGATGTGTGGACATACCAGAAAAGATAGGGTGAGGAATGAGATTATTCGGGAGAAGGTGGGAGTTGCCCCGGTGGAGGATAAGTTGCAACAAGTGAGGCTATGTTGGTTCGGACATGTGATGAGGAGGGCCCTGATGCTCCAGTGCGGAGGTTTGAGACTCTGGCTATGGATGGTTTTAGGCGGGCTAGAGGTAAACCGAAGAAATATTTGAGGGAGGTGATTAGGCATGGTATAGAGCAATTACAGCTTACAGAGGACATGACCCTTGATAGGAAGATGTGAAGCACACGGATTAGGGTAGAGGGTTAGGGGGTGGGAGCGCGGTGGTAGTAACAGGGGAGTGCTCCTTTAGGTCTGAAGTTTCTGGTTCGTAATGTTGTGGCTGTAGTTTTTAGGGCTAGTGGTGTTGGCTGTTTTGCATCCCGTACTAGTTTATTACGC
>NW_025830312.1:0-1891 GCF_002878395.1 Capsicum annuum | reverse complement strand
ATTGTCTTTAATTATTTATATATGAGGTCAACATTAGGATTTGGGTCGAACAGTGGCAACAAAAGAACTATTTATATGTAATGAAATGTGAGAGCTGCTATATATCAATGCTATATATCAATGGAAATATCTTTAAATCTTTCAAATGAAATTAGTTTCATCCCATTTGGACATCTAAATAAAAAGTTATGATCAATTTACTTCAGCCTATCAGACAGTCAATTAGGGACAGATTTGACCTTAATTGTTCCTTAGGGGTATATTGGTCATCTTCCACCCCTATATACCTCAAACACAGGATTAAGGCTTATTTGCATCAAAATATACTCCTCTTCTCAAAATCCTCTCAAGAACTCAAGCTAGGGTTTCAATTTGAATACCCAAATCCCATCAATTGAAGAACATAACTCCTCATTTATCTTCAACATAAAAAAAAGGGTTTCTCTCAAGATCATAACCTATAACAAGAATCAAATTCTTCTTCCATAATATATGATATTCAAGTTATTCAAACTTAAGAGCCAATTTATTTTCTCTCAAAGGAACAAGAATCCTAGTCAAGGAATCAAGAACATGTCTAACAATTTCTTCAAGAATCTTCAACCTAAGATATGCGTAGTGTTCATCCACGGATTCCTTTCATCCGTAGGAGTCCAAGAACCATGCTTTAAACACTATATTGTAATTGTCTTGTTGAGATATTATCATGTACATGTTGATGGTTGTTATTTATGCTTCAAGATGTTAATTTAGGGTGATTCTCATGAAGTATGTGTGCTTGTAGTTAAAACCCATGAAATTGGGTAGTGTAAGCTGACTAAATTATTGAGAACACCTATGCCAAAAAGTGTGCATGCAAGGTGTTCGACGAAATGCCTAAAAAGGCATAATCATGTTTTCATGATTTAAGAGTGCTCAATTAACAAGTCCTTACTCCATGTTTTATGATTTCAGATGAATTCCATGTTTTGTGAATAAAGTTTGAATCTTTACATGTTGTTCATGATACCATGATATTTTTTGGATTCAATTGGTGGAATTGAGTTGAATTATGGTGTTATGCTGTATAAAATTGATCATTAGGCCTATTCCCTAAATAGTGCATGCAAGGTGTTTGTTAAAATGCCTAAGTGAAGAAGAATTGAGCACTTTGACCTATTTGTGATCTAACTGATGATTCCATGCTATATCCATGTGCTTAAGTTGACTCCCATGCTAAACATATGCCTGCCATGTGTTTGATAATGTGGCTCAACGAATAAATGATGATCAAGTACCTAGTCTTCATGCTCCAAGATTTTGCCATGTTTCTTAAGTTATGCCATGTCTACTTGATCAAGATGATTTCTATGTTATTAATGTGCTATGAATATGTTGTTGGCTTGTCATGACAGTAGAATTGACCATGATGTTATCTATATGAAAAGGTTATGAAAATGACATGATTTATGAATTCCCCATAGATGCTATATTATGGATAGTTAATGTTGGTCAAGTACTCTTGTATGTCAAGTCATGTCAGTTTCCTTCCATCGAGTCCTAGGGGTATTCGTACCTGAAAAATATAGTTGTGTGACTAGAGTTATGTCATGTTTTCACAATACTCTCAGTCAAGCCATGTTTAGTAGACTTCAGTCAGCTAACAAAATTCAGTAGCATTTAGTCATTTAACAGAATTCAGTAGTGTTTCGCTAGTTATCGGAACTCAATAAACTCAGTCCATGTTTAGTTCAGTTAAACAGAACAATCAGTAATAGTTCAGTTAATTTTAGTATGAACTAGGAAATCAGTTCAGTATAATCAGTTCAGTGTCATTCAGTTGGGAGTAGGATTCAACACCGAGCGAACCCAAGTATGGGAACTCACCTGCCAGTAGAGGGTGTGATTCTTA
>NW_025830311.1:0-1026 GCF_002878395.1 Capsicum annuum | reverse complement strand
TTATATTTTATGCTATAGAGACTAGTGTTATGAAGTATATCTAACTCCAAATTTCCTCTCCCATTAGATCATGCCTCCCTAAAGATTTGATAATTATAGAATCTCTACTAAGAACTTTGTCCTACCCGAGGGTGGAGCAGATTCACCCTGTGTATATGTGCAAATTCGATTTGGGTTCCTTTTCCTAATAGTGCCACCTTACATGGAATTCGACTTATCCCTACTAGTCTTTCTAAAAATTCTCAAGGTGGTGATGCTTATGAACAGTCACCTATGGGAACATCTCTAATGTAGAGTTCAACCGGTTTATTCATTTACTTACTCAATTAGTAGCATCTTAGTCACATAAGTTGGATTATGTTAGTTATATTTCTCTTTCTTATGAGGTCAGTCGAGTTTTCCAATTCATGAGGTTTAATAGCCCAAACTTAATATGCTCTAAGGTTGAGGAAGAACCTCAGGGGATTATGGATAAGATATAGAAGATTTTAAGAGTAATAATAGTACTAATTCAAAAAGTGTAGATTTTGTCATAAATTATTTGAAAGATATAGCTTATTAGTGGCATAAGGAGTTGGAGAAGTTCAGGGGTGATGATGCAAAGAAAGCATTATGAGATGACTTTTCGAGTGCCTTTCTTGATCACTTCTTTCCTTAAAAGTTTAGGGAAACGGAGACTGAGGAGTTTGTTAACCTGAAGCAAGGGAATATGAGTGTGAAATAGTATGGCCAGAAGTTTCAATAGTTGTCTTATTATGCTCCGAAATTGTTGCTAACATCAGAACAAAGATTCGGAAGTTTGCTTTTAGGTTGTCCTGTGACTTAATATTCATGTGTAAGGCTGTAATGTTAAACAATGACATAGATATCTCCATACTTATCATTTATATGCAGTATATAGACAGACAAAAATTGGAGAAAGGCATGACAAGAAGTTTATGTTTTAAGAGCAAGGTGGGGGTCAGCAGAATTGTAGGAATGATTGCAGATAGTGGACCAAGAAGAAGAATTGGGGAATTCTTATTT
>NW_025830310.1:0-1961 GCF_002878395.1 Capsicum annuum | reverse complement strand
GCCAGAGTAAAGGTCCTGGAAAACACAAAAATCTGGGTAAAAGCATACCGAGCAGCAGAGATCTTTTGTCATCTTTGACACTGACAACAAGTTGTACTTGAAATCAGGAACATATAAAACATTCTTAAGCCTATGATCTCTCAGTATGACAATGGTTCCTTTGTGTGTAACTTCACATCTACCACCTGTAGGTACTTGGACCTTATTTCTCTCACAACCCTCAAGTTTTAAGGGATTAAACAAGCACTCTTTTTATGGTGTGATATGGTGAGATGCACCAGAATCAATTATCCACTTATGTGAAAAAATACTGGATAAATGTGCAAGTATACCTGTCATATTAGCCTGAAAATCACCTGAGGTATTGTTAGTGTTGTTGCTGCTTTAGGTGTTACTGGAACTTGTTGTGATGAATTGTTGATATTGTTCCTCGGATATGTACCTCCCTTCTCCTGAAGAAACAAGTCCAATTTCTGCATCCACAGCATTACCTCGGGCATAGGCTTTAGTGGAACTATATTGGCCCTTCTTTTTGCTTTTGAAATCAGGTGGATATCCTATCACTTTATAGCAATCTTCTGTTAAATGGTTTCTGTAACCACAGTGAGCACAACCTGTAGGAAAGAGTGGCTTCTTATAAGTGGTCTAATTTGAAGTAGAAGCAGGTTTAGACGGGTTAAATGTTGATCCCTTGTATCTGTGGTCATCTCCAGCCATTAAGGTGATGGAATTCATTTGTTTGCTACCAACACCCATGCCTCTTTGGCTTTCTTCTTGCACTACTAGTGCATATGCCTGATTGACCGTGAAGACAAGGGTGCGCAATAAAATATCACTTCGAACATGACTGAAACTCTCATTTAGCCCCATCAAAAATTGCAACAGCCTTTGATTTCTCAGCATTTCAGTGGAAGCCTTAGATCCTTCACAACTACAGCCTACCCCTGGTACTAAGGCATCTATCTCATCCCAACAATCTCGCATTTTGGAATAGTAAGCAGTGACTGAGTCCGTACCTTGAGTTAGAGTAGCTATATCCTTCCAGAGCTGATATATTCGATTGAGATTTGATTTATCGAACCTTTCCTTGAATTCGTCCCAAACCTTTTTTGAATCAGACACATATACTATGCTAGAAACCAAATCCGGTGAAACAGTAGCTCCAATCCAACTCAGAACAATCGCATTACATCGTTCCCAGAGTTTCCCCAAATCGCCACTGTACCGAGCTTTTGTACAACTACCATCCACGGAAACCGAGCTTGTTTTTTCCTAGCAAGGCCAAGCGCATCGATTTGCTCCACAATGTGTAATTCTCTGGTCCTGTTAACTTGATGCCAATCAACACCAATCCAGGTGTATCGGAATTTTGCAGATATAGAGGATGATGGAAATCAATTTGCGCTGCCATTCCTGCTGGGTTCTGCGAATTGAGTGAAGATGTGGTGTTGTCCGCCATTGTTGACGATACTCCGGTGCGTAGCTGCAGCAGCTCGTGGATCACCGCTTTGATACCATGATAAAATCCCTAGAGCTATTGAACCAAGTTCGTTGATATGGTTCTTAGAGGAATGAACAAGCTTTATTGATTGAAAAGTGATCTGTTCTAATTACATTGTTAGTGATGCAATTGCTACTTATAGAGAAAAATAACCGACTCCACTAACATCCAACTCCACTAACTTGACAGCTGTACACCAGTTGTACACCACTTTCTTTTCTAACAAACTAGAACAACCTAACTGACTAGTCTCTTTAGAAAATACACCAAGAAAATATAATTCTTGTATATAGTAGCATATTTGATCGACGAAAATTCAACATTTTACTATTTTGGAGTAGAGGAAAACTCAAAAGGATAATTTTTTTTTAGAGAGAAATCGGATAATTAAGGATAGAAGTAATTATTTTTTGACATAGAATAAATATAACAAAATTGTTAAGTTAATGATCTAATTGAT
>NW_025830309.1:0-1115 GCF_002878395.1 Capsicum annuum | reverse complement strand
AGTTCTGCGTATATACTACCCTCCTTAGACACTAATTATGGCATTATGTTTGATAATAGGGATAATTTTACAATATTATCTGAGGTTCAATTTTCAATTTTCAGTAGAGACAAATACTAGGTGATTTCTTTCCATCTGTTTTAGCCTTGGTGGACGGAGTTACTTGATACCCGTTGCTGGTGGGAGGTGGCAAGTATCCCGTGGAATTAGTCGAGGTGCGCGTAGGTTGATCTTGATATATAATAAAATTTAATGTTTTGGGAAATGCATTGGTGGGAAGTGGCAATCCCGTGGAATTAGTCGAGGTGCGCACAGGCTGGCCCAGATATATACTCCCTCCGTTTAAAAAAGAATGGCCTAGTTTGACTTAGCACGGAGTTTAAGAAAAAAAAAAGACTTTTGAATCTTGTGATTTTAAATTAAAGATATGTCAAATGTATCAAAATGTCCTCCAATCGTGTGATTTTAAACATGCCATGTGAAAAATTAAAATTAAAAAGTTGCTGAAAAGGGAAAGAGGTTATTCTTTTTGAAACGGACTAAAAAGAAAAGTAGGTCATTCTTTTTGAAACGGAGGGAGTAATAAATTTAACGCTTTGGGAAATGCATTGAATAAGTATTGTTAGACATTCCAAAATGAAAAAGTGGACAGCTAAAGATGGACGAAGGGAGTAATTGATAATAATTGATAAAATTGCAAGTTGTTTTATGACCTGTAAATGTTTTTGTGTTGTTTATGGAGCTTTTGTCTTAGGTCTGCGTGCACACTACCCTCCTTAGACACTAACTATGGCATTATATTTGATTGAAATCTACTCCCGTCGTTCATCTTTACTGGTACACTTTCCTATTGGCATAGGGATTAATAAACAGTAAATAATAAGGATAATTTTACCATATTACCCTTTGAATATTATAAATTAACGCTTTGGGAAATATATTGGATGATGAATTGTATTTGATTGAAATCTACTCCTTTAATTTCAAATTTTGTTAGCTTGATAAGATCCTTGTATTTGACCTAATATGTCCTTTATTAGGCTAAGTTCTTGTTTCTCTTGTGTTCCGTAATTCCACTTGAGTTTTTCATGGAT
The DNA here is from genome assembly GCF_002878395.1 of Capsicum annuum. Taxonomy (NCBI): domain Eukaryota; kingdom Viridiplantae; phylum Streptophyta; class Magnoliopsida; order Solanales; family Solanaceae; genus Capsicum; species Capsicum annuum. The sequence continues at coordinate 21 of NW_025830309.1, read as the reverse complement.
GGATTGCTGTGGCGGAGCCAG
>NW_025830308.1:0-5236 GCF_002878395.1 Capsicum annuum | reverse complement strand
TTTCTTTCTTAATCCTTTGATGTTGTCACTTTGTGTTATAATTATTACTTGATTTCTTGAGGATTGTGGAGTGAATTCTTCCCATATCGAAGAAGTAGTTTTGAAACTCTTGGGGTAGATGAACACCATTATTTTGGAAACCATCATTGTTGTGGATTTTAATTTAACCTCTGAATATGTTATTTTTTGTTAAATATAAGTCATGGTGTATTGTGAGTATTGAGGTGTAGAATATTTAAGGCATTATTTTGTAGTAGTTTGGGCTTGTACATGTGAATGAATTGTTCACAACAAACATGGTAGTTGTGCAACTACTATTGTGCGTCTTATTTTGTTGAGCATGATCTTGATAAAAAGTATGGGAGGTTGATGATGTTTGGGTATTGTGATATGTTGAAGTTGTAAAGGATAAGTTTATTCAACGATTGCTTTATTGAAGTAAAATTGGTGGAATTGGTGGTGTTAATAAGAATTGATTTTGTGCACCAATTATGTGTTAGTTGGAATTGCAATATTGTTGTGGAATATGAGAGGTTTATGGAGTGAAACTGTGACTCAAAAAAGAAAAGAAAAATCCACCATATGAGTAGCAAATGTGCTAATAATGTTGTGAATAATTTTGCCACCCAAGATCAAAGTGTATGTCGACGAAGTCTGAGTACCCGACAACACCACTTAATTGGTTTATAGAAACAAATTAAGTGTAGGGTGGTTATTTCACCACCCTCTTCTTAATTTTAGTGAGTTTTGATTAAGTATGGCTAACATGATTATATGATGCACTCAGGTGATATGGCTCCTAAAGGAAGCACTTGCAAACATAAAGCATCCACTTCTCAAAAGGGACATAAACGAGTAAGAAAGAAGAAACCCACCTTATCCTCTCTTCCAGGGTCTCGATGCATATTAGGAATTAAATTTCTCTTAGAGGATGGTTAGGAGTAGTACAAGAATAACAAAGTAAATAGATATGTGCCACTGAATCTTACTCAAAGGGAGAGTTTTGGAAGGCACTGCCCTCGTATTTTGGCTAGAGTTATAGAACTAAAACTTAACTTCATCTTCCAAGACATAGGTGAGTGCAATCTAGATTGGACTCAGGATTTTTATGCTAATTGGTCCCCAAAGGCCAGTAGGAATGAAGTTAAGCCTTGAGGAAAAATCCTATATCTGACGGCCAAATTTTTTAACTCTTTATTAGGTACTCCGAATGTGGATCATTCCAGGTTGAAGGAATTATATAGCAGGCCTCCCTATAGAGCCATTAGGCATACTTTGTTTGATTCAAGGTCTATCGATCAGTGGTTCCATCACAAGATTAAAGGCCACCACAACACCTTTCTATATGCTTTTCCGAACAAAGAAGCTTGTATCTAGCTAAGGATAGTCAATACTAGCTTGATTCCTGGAAAGCAGTTCACAAAAGTCTCTCACGATCGGGGATGTTTAGTATATGCTTTGATGACTGATGTTCCTGTAAATGTTTTTGTAGTTATATGCGCTTCTATGTTCAAAGCAAGGATGCAAAAAAGGACACCATAAGCTTTGGAAGCTTGCTGAACACCATTTTAAAAAAGAAAAAAATTAAAGCGGAGCCAACGGATCACAAGTTGCCACAGAACCCAAAAAGAGTGGATATCATAAAGATAAAGGATCCAGATACCAGCCAAGGCATAATTCTTAGCACTGTTGAACGTCACTAATGAGATAAGAGCTTCTTCTGCCATCTTTATGGCATGATAAAGCTCACTATTATGAGTGGAGGCCATGTTCCTACTGATGCAGAGCTACGTCAGCTGGATTATGACTATTCACTTAATGACCATGCTAGAGCTATGTGTGGAGCGGGGATTAGTTTTGAGGAACTATTGGTTGATGTTATACCAACGGATGAGGATCGACGACTGTTAGATACCGATATGAAGGTTGAATCTAGTAAGAAAGACTCTGATAATGATTCTGATCCAGGTGGCATGACCCTAAATATGAAAGAAGAGTCCGACTAGCCAGGTTTTGTTTAGGTATTTGCACTAGGGACAGTGTTTTGCTTAAAGTTTAGGGTGGCTAGAAGTGCTTCTAGATTGCTTACTATTTTGTCTTCTCTTTAGTGCATTTTATTTTTCCATTTTAAATTTGTTAGTTTAGTTCATGTGTATTGCTTCTGCGTATATGTTAGTTTATAGTCATAGTTAGTTGTTTTCTTGATGATGGATAGATGACGACCATCTTAAGAGAAAATCAGTCATGTGTAGGACCTAATAAGTGATTGTAATTTATTCTAGTGGGCCACATGATAATACAACTATGTAATAAACCTTTACTGTTGAGGCACCTAAGTTCTAGTTTATGACTCCTATGGTGATTGTTAGCTTAAAGTGAATTCATATAACTATTTGGTTAATAGTCTATTATGATCTTGTTGGAGTTAAGCATGTGCCATGTGTGTTTTAGGTTATTTCTATATTCCTTGTTGCAATTGATGCTAGAACTTGCTTGGTGTGTGTGGAAAACGAAATAGAGAATGTGAGTTTAGGAGATGATTTAGGCATTTCTTTGAAAGCCATTTTTTTCATACCTTCTTTTGAACCACCTTTGTGCATGATATTAGATACCCCATTGAGCCTTTAGCTTGTTCTTTGGTAACCTCATGTGTAGCCTAATCCTTCCTTGATTAACCTCAACTTGATCCAAATCTCCTAAGTGCTTTAGTAATTTTTTTTTAGTAAGGAGTTATAAATAGAAGAAGAAAAAGGTGAAAATATAGCCCCAAATTAATAGTTTTTGGCGTCTAAATCTGATATGATTAGTTGGAAATGAAATCTATTTTAAAAAAGGGAGAGAAAAAGTGGCATAAAAAGTTTTTCAAAATGAGATGATATGAATATGGGAAATATCCTGCCATAAGTTATGTGAGTGAGCTTTATGAAATGGGGTGAAAGAAAATGATGTGTGTAGTTTGTAAAGGTGAAAATTGATTGTTAGAGATTGGTATTCATTGGGTAATGTTGTGAACTAATGTAGTGTACTGGCAAGAATAGTTCCTACCTATCCCTTAGCCTACATTACAACCCGTAAAGACCAATATGATTCTAATCTTAACATTCTGATATTAGTGGAGCACAACACTTAGGGCAAGCATATGGTCTTCATTTGTAATTTGAGAATTCTGTGTGAGAGTGAGCGCAACTTAATTCTTTTACCCATTGTGCTAGAAATTGAATTTTTGTGAGTGATTATGGATAACTCTTTTGTTGTGAGGGCATATGTTTGATGAAAAGTTGGGTAATTTATATGGTTTCTTTGCTTAAATGGTATGCATGAATTTAGCAACTTGATGAGTCTATTCTTGAGGGTAGATTGTTTTCAGTAATGGTTCATGAATCTACTTCTTGTTTCATATTCGTTGTGTGAGCCTATTTGAGCATCTTGTGTTTCCTTTGTTGGTTTTAAATCTTGTGTATGTGTAAATGGATAAGTTTTTCGAGGAAGAACAAATATTTAAGTGTGGGGTGGTGATATTGGGTATATTTATACGCCTAAGAACCATAACTTACCCATATTTTGGCTAAGTTTTGAGAACAAAGAGTCTAGTTTCTTATGTTTTTACTCTACTTTGATTTAATTGAGCTAACCTATGTGATTAACATGATCTCAGGTGTCAATGAGGTAGATAAAGACATGATGGAACTACGAATTGCGGATGACCAATCACACAAGAGAAAAGTTGTTTGTTGGACCAAATGTGGCGCCTAAAAACTATGTCCAAGAATAATTTATCATTTATAATTAGTTCAGGGACTTAGAAGGCAATTAAGAGAGAAAAGATTATTAAAAAGACTTGATGCTAAATTTTTATCATTATTCATTATTCAGTATTATTTTGGAAGGAGAGATTGGCGGCTTAGCTTGGAGAGAAAGAAAACATTTTTCTCTTGGTTCACTATTTACACCCCAAGATCATCTTGTAGTTTTTGGTATGATGAACATACTTATGGTGATTTTCATTTTGTACATGAGTAGCTAAGCTTATTGGTTAGGGTTATGGAAACCATGTAGAGTACTATCTATTTCTATGGGTTTTGAATTCATTATGCATTGATTTACTTATATCATAGTCTCTTCGTTATGCTTGAATTCTCGTAGTTGCAAACATAGAGAATGTGCCATTGAATCATAACTTGTTTGATAGAAAGGTTAATGTTTGGAAAAGAGAGTAGTGACAAGAAAATAGGGTTTCCAACCTCTATTTCACACGTTAATGCCTTAACAGTATTAACAACTTAGACATATCGTATAATTGAGTAAACACTTTTGAGTCGAGAGAACTAAAGTGAATTAATCCCTGACGGTTGAGAAACGATTGGATTGAAAATTAGAATACGTTTCTTTATAAGTGCATGCATGTATGAACTCTTAACACCCATAGTTAGAAGATAATAAAAACTACATTGTTATTCTCTACATTCAACTATTGTCACACATATTACTTCACTATTATATTGAAACTATTACTTCGTACTTAAGTCAAAAACCACTATTGCTTTACGGGAACAAATGATAAAAAGTCAACTTATCTACATACAACTTAATTAGCACTCTATTCCCTGTGGGATTCAACCCCAACCTAATTAGGTTATATATTTGACAACGACCGCGTACACTTTTGTAAGAAAGTTGTAATTTGGGTGTATCAGGCAATCCCTCTGAAGATACCTTGGCCGACCACACTCATGCACACTTTACCATCGAGATAGTATCTCCCTAGATGATTTCTTCTATAATTACAACAATGAGGATACTGCATATAAGACTAGGCCGCACTCTCCTGTGACTGAGTACCCTGCATTCCGAATCTGATGTTGGGCTCAAAATTCTGAAATTTTTGATCAACTGGAGGTTTCGGCGCGGGGGCCCTAGCTGAAGATTGGGAATTACTCTAAAACTTTTTTTCCGCCCACTTGTTACCCCAATTATTTCCACCCTGGTGTTGCCTGTCATTCTAGTCTGTAGATTTGGCCCTCTACGCGAGCCTATCTTTCTCTCTTGCCTCCGCCACCACTATCTTCTATACCTGTACCTGTTGCATATAAACAGATAACCTAGAGAAATCTATGTCTTTTTTCAGCATTGCTCCTTTGTAATTTCCAACACCAAATCATCCGAGAGACCGGATGCAACTTTTCTCATATGGGCCCTCATGTTACCTGCCAACTCTAGAGCATAATGGGACAACTGG
>NW_025830307.1:0-1634 GCF_002878395.1 Capsicum annuum | reverse complement strand
AAGGTTGAATAAGATCTATCTAAATGGGCAACAGTGGCTCCCTGATTCTCCTACTCTTCCCTGTATTTCTCATAGTTTGACTGAGCTACGTATGAGTAATGAGCAACGGAAGACTCTCCCGGTCCGTAAGGCAGTCTGGACAGTAGTTCTCTAACAAACCGCATCTGACTTGATATGTCATAGAGGGGGTTGACTGATGAAGGCCTACAAGAGTCTGTGTCCTCTTAGGTCGATTTATTGGAGTCTGCCTTTATCTTCGTTCTCTTGCCTGGGGCACCCTCACCTCTAAATTTGAGTGGCAAGATGCGGGGGCCTGGGAGCACCCAGGTATCTATAGCATATTTCTCCACCTGTGCCTTTCTCATAGCTCTATGATAAGGGAAGGGAGGAGAAGATGTGTACCTTCATGATTTCTGCTGTACCTCTATTATGAATGTAAAATATTTCCCATATTTAGGGCAATGCAAAAGAGAATACAGGTCACCATCTGAGCTTGTAAGACTATAACAATGGTCATGTGAGTGCATGGTGATACTCGGCTACAAATAATATTCAACGTCTGGCCTCAGCTCTGAAGTCATTCATTAGAATGCCTCTCTTAGTAGTGGCCCAGGGAACATCTTTTCCAGGATATAAAATAGTTGCCATCTAGGTTCCTGGCTCACATGATTTTGCATGGAACTGCTCCATGTCAGCATCTAGGAAAACATACTCCTCGTTGATCCGCTCTGTCCCAAAGTAACTTCCTTCCTTCAAATCATCGTCACTGGGTTTATGAAAGAAACTACACTTAAGTTAGCATAGAATTAATGCACCCAATACTCATTAGCAACATAGGGTTCCAGGGCAAAGCATAGCCATCCAATCTAAGTGAGTCTAGCATGAAAGCTTGGGAACTTTTCCTCTACTTTGCTCAAAGTGCTACCCCTTTCAGAGAGTAACTTGGTCCCCTGCAGATATGCATTACAGAGGTTCTGACATTCTGGGGCCATGAATCTGGTGTTGTCAAAATCTCCTATATTTGAGGCTGATAACCTGTAAGCAATGCAACTTAGACCAACATTAGTATTGTCATACCAACAACATTTTAGATCACACAAATAAGCTCAAGTGGTAGTGTTATGGAGGGTTTTGGGGCATTAAAGGATGTACAAAACTTTTGAGGTCTGCCAAAAATTGCCCTCAGGTATGGAGATCGTGGAGCATTGACAGCAACTACGGTGCTACGAGCGCGGTCAGCGAGACTGCGATCGCGGTACCTAAGACCAAACATGCCAGTTGCTGCACTTTAGTTCAAGCATAATTTTAATCCCACTTTTTGTTTCTACCAGGCATATTGACAGTGTACTCAAAGAATTTATGCCTAGGTTGTGTGATCATAGCCCCCAAATTCTAAAGAATTGAACATGGGATTTATAGGGATATTTATTCGAACACATGGTATACATTTCAATTTAAGCATTTTAAGGCTTAATTCTGGGTATTCAAGACTTCCCCATTAGTGTATACACAAACTACAATAGCTAACCACATAACAATCATCAACAAGCATGCATTTAGCCATGAAAATAGTGTCTCAGGCCTTTCCCTAAACTATAAGTTTTAATTATGTGATTGTATTCAAATCAAGATAG
>NW_025830306.1:0-1564 GCF_002878395.1 Capsicum annuum | reverse complement strand
CTCGGTACATCTTGGTGGCACCAGGATAAATAGAATATAACACCCCGTGCACTTCAACCATAATCCTCTGTCTCAAATCATCAACATTCGGGACACACAATCTGCCCTGCAATCTCAACACACCATCTCCCCCTTGGGAGAAAACCTCTACTTTTTTGTCCTTGATTGACTCTTGTAGTCTGACCAAACTAGCATCTAAGTATTGCTTTTTCTTTACTTCCGAAACCAAGTAGGATTTGGAACAACTCTGAACCCCTATACTACCTACAGCAGAGTCAAACAACCTAACCCCCAATCTAGACAAATGATGTACATCACGAGCCAACTCTTTCTTACCTTCTACCACATGCGAAACACTACCCATGGACACTCTACTTAGGGCATCCGCCACAACATTGGCCTTGCTCAGATGGTACAGCACACTCATATCATAGTCCTTTAATAATTCTAACCATCTTCTCTGCCTATGATTCAATTCTCTCTGGGTAAACACATACTGCATACTCTTATGATCAGTGAAAACATCAACATGGACACCATACAAATAGTGTCTCCAGATATTCAAAGCAAATACAACAGCAGCCAACTTAAGGTCATGGGTGGGGTAATTTTTCTCATGGGTTTTCAAATGTCTAGAAACATAAGCTATCACCTTACCCTTCTGCATCAATACGCAACCCAACCCAACTCTCGAAGAATCACAGTACACCACAAAACCATCAATACCATCAAGCAAAGTCAAAATAGGGGCTGAAGTGAGTCAAGTCTTCAACTCCTAAAAACTCTTTTCACAATATTCGGACCACAAGAACTTCACTTTCTTTTGGGTCGACTGAATCATAGAAGATGCTATAGAGGAGAAACCCTCAACAAAACGGCAGTAATATCCAGCTAAACCTAAGAAACTTTGGATATCAGTCGGAGAAATAGGTCTAGGCCAATTTCTAACAGCTTCGGTCTTCTAGGGATCAAATCTAATACCCTTGAAAGAAATAATATGATCCAGAAAAGCAACTGACCTTAGCCAAAACTCACACTTACTGAACTTGGCAAACAACTTGTGATCTCTAAGGGTTTGCAAGATAGTTCGAAGATGATCAGAATGTTCATCCTCACTACGGGAGTACACCAGTATATCATCGATGAACACTATGACAAACATATCCAGCTATGGTCTGAACACTCGATTCATGAAGTCCATGAAAGCTGCTGGAGCATTAGTTAACCCAAAAGACATAACAAGAAGCTCAAAATGGCCATAACGAGTTTGGAAAGCCGTTTTTGGGATGTCACACTCCCTAAATTTGAGTTGATGATAGCCGGAACGAAGATCTATCTTTGAGAAATAACTTGTACCTTGCAATTGGTCAAACAAATCATCTATTCTCGAAAGGGGTTACTTATTTTTTATGGTGACTTTATTCAGTTGGCGGTAATCAATGCACATACGCAAAGAGTCATCTTTCTTTCTCACAAACAACACAGGAGAAACACTAGGCCTTATAAAACCCTTATCTAGTAGATCTTTGAGTTGCTCTTTCAACTCCTTAAGCTCTGCAGGGGC
>NW_025830305.1:0-4110 GCF_002878395.1 Capsicum annuum | reverse complement strand
GCCAAAAGATCTGTATGAAAAAAGACAGAAAGAAAAAAAAGAAAAGGATAAAGAACAAAAATTACTAATTGAGATAAATCAATTTAAAGAAAAATTAGAAAATAAAGAATTAGAAACTAATGAAATAGAAATAAATATAATCGATGCTGAAGAAACAGATAATTATGATTCAGAAGATAGTGAAACATATAAAGAAATCTTAACAAATATAGAAAAAATAGAAATTAATGAAAAACAAGAAGTAATTAATAAAGAAAACTTAGAAATTACAAACACGGAAATAAACACTCTTGATAAAAAGGACGATGAAAAAATAATACCTAATACATCAGAAATAAGAAAATCTATATATTATTATAAAGATAAGTTTTAAAGATATAACCTAAAGGATGAATATAACAAATGGGCACCAAAATAAATAATTAATAAAAATTATAACTTCTTAGACTTAGATTGTGTAATAGATGTAGATAAAACGATACAATTATGGGTAGGATATATAACAAAACAATTATTAGATAATGATATAAATGCAACAGATACACCAGAATATATAGAAAGAACACTAATAGGAACAACAAAATTATGATTTTTAAATTTAACTGAAGATAGTAAAAAGGTATAAAGGGTTGATAAAAAAATGGAAGGAACAACAGTAACTAAACTAACACCTATTGACATATTGAAAAAATAATATTGAAAAAATATGAAATAGCTATAAGAGATGAATTTAGCAGTATAGCAACAGAAGAAGAAGAAGAAGAACAAAACAAAGAAAAAGATACAAATAGAAATTTAATGTTAAAACTGGCAATATATAATATGTGTTATATAGATGAATATACGTGTACATTTAAAGAATACTACTATAAGGGAATATACAATACAGAAGAACGTAAAGAAGTAAGAAGATTATATTTTAGTAAATTACCTAAACCATTTAGTTCAAAAATAATAAAGAGTTGGGATGAAGCAAAAATAGTAGATACCCTAGGAGCAAGAATAAAATATCTACAACAATGGTATAGGAATATATGTGAAAAATACAGAGAAGAAACAAAAATGGAAAAAACATTAATAAGAAATTTAGCATGTTACAAGGATAAAATAGCACCCCAATTTGGATATGAAGAAAAATATTATAAGAAAAGAGAAAGACATAAGAAATATAAGAAGTACAGAAAGTCACAATATAAGTATAAAAAACCAAGTAAAAGATATTATGTAAAAAATTATAAATATAAAAGACCATATAGGGAAAAGAAATTTATAAAAGAATTTAATTGTTATAATTGTGAAAAACTAGGACATTTTGCTAGAGATTGTAAAATGCCTAAAGACCTAAAAAAGAAACAAATATTAGAAATAAAGATAGAAAATGCAAAATATATGCAAATAGATTATATAGATTACGAATTAGAAAGTGAAGATAGTATATATGAAATTTTGGAAAATGAAATAGATAGTAAATCAGATGAATCAACTGACTAAAGAAGATATAAAATAACAACAAAGGAAGAATATTTAAATGAAGAAGGAACAGATCAGAAAATAATATTTGATAATAATATATTTGACGAGATAAAAGGAAAAGAATTAGATTTAAGTGTAGAAAAAATAAACATATTTAGTAGACGAAAAGAAGAATTTTACGTAGTAAGCCAAAAAGAACATGTAATAAACTGTAGATATGCAAAAGGTAGAGGTAGTATACCACTAGTAACAAAAAGAATAATTAATAAAGAAATAAACGATATAAAAAGTAAAGACCCAATAAAATATGTACACCTTGGAGGAACAGAGATATTAATAAAAGCATGTTTTAGAGAAGGAATAGATACACCAATAGAATTATATTTAGCAGATGATAGAATTATAAAACCTATAGAAAAAAGTATAATAACTACTATAAGAGGAAATTTAATATATCAAAAATTTAAATTTATAATAAGTTTGAATTATTCAGTGGCAACAACAGATAAAAACATAGATAAGTCATTAGTGCTTTATTGAAAAATATCAGGAATAGAACTAACCCCAGGAAGTAAAATATTTACAGCAAGATGTAAAAATCTATATGTATACAAAACATAAAATAACGGGAAAAAATAAAATTAATAAAATACAAATAGAAAGTCCTTTTGAACAATTTGTAAAAACAATTGATAACAATGATCATAGTTACAAAGACATAGATATAGAAGAAGATTTAGAAATAATAAATGATAGAATAAGTACAACAAAAAGAATAACTTTTGAAAAACCAGAATCACCAGGATCATTGAAAAGAACAAATTATGAAATAACTTCAACAGTTAATTTAAATCAATATTATATAACGGGGACAACAAATGAAAAAAAATATTTAATACTCCTAAATACAGGACTAGAAGAAAATCATGTAGCAAAATAACTAGTGAAATATGAAGAAATAAAACTAATAGTAATATATGCCCAGATCTACCAAGAAGTTTAATAACCATTAAAGATACAAATGAAAAAAACAATAGGAGTTAGAAAAATAAAAATAGAATTTGAAAAAAAGGAAGATATGCAAAAAGCAGAATAATATTAGGAATAAAATGGTTAGAATATAGAACATACACAATTAACCATAACCTACAATAAGGAAAGATTATTAATAAAGAGAGCTTTAACATGAAAATATATGTACTTATGAAAATAATAGTAGAAGGATATTATAATAGATATTGTACACCTATGATAGATACAAGAGCAGAAGCCAACTTATGTAGATATAATTGTTTATCAGAAGACAAATGGGATAAGCTAAAAACACCACTAGTAGTCAAAGAATTTAATAATGAAGGAAGCTTAATTACCTATAAAGCTAGAAATATAAAAATACAAGTATGGGATAAGATATTAACAATAGAAGAGATCTATAATTATGAACTAACATAAAAATATATGCTTTTAGGAATGTCATTTTTAGATAAACTATACCCACATATAATACTAAAACACACTGGTGGTTTACAACACTATGTAAACAAAGGGTAAGAGCAAAAAAGTTATTAATAAGATAAGAAAGAAAACTAATTGGATAAAAGGAAGTGAAAAAATCACACAAAAATTAAAATATATAAAAAATACTGAAGACACAATAGACCTAGTTATATTTTCAATAAATAAAGAAGAAATAACTATACTTTCAATAGATAAGGTAGAAATAATAAAGAAAAAATTAAGACAACTATACAGTGAAGATCTATTAAAAGGATGGGAAAAACATAAGACTACTATAAGAATTGAACTAATAGATAAAAATAGTATAATAACCCAAAAATCATTAACATATAACTTTGATGATTTAAAAGAATTTAAAATGCATATAAATGAATTATTAGAAAAACAATACATACCAAAAAATAATACACCCTAGCCCAGCATTTATAATAAATAAACACAGTGAACAAAAAAGAGGAAAAAGTAGAATGGTTATTGATTATAGAAACCTAAATGCAAAAACTATGACATATAATTATCCAATGCCAAATAAGATATTAAAAATAAGACAAATACAAGGATATAATTACTTTAGCAAATTTGACTGTAAATCGGGATTTTACCACCTAAAGTTAGATGAAGATTCTAAGAAACTAACTACGTTTACAGTGCCACAAGGATTTTATGAATGGAATGTGTTATCATTTGGATATAAAAATGCACCAGGTAGATACCAACACTTTATGGATAGTTATTTCAAACAATTAGCTAATTGTATAGTATACATAGATGATATACTACTATATACAAAAACTAAAGAGGAACATTTAAAATTATTGGAACAATTTGCAGGTATAATAGAAAATTCAGGAATGAGTCTAAGTGAAAAGAAAGCAGAAATAATGAAAAACTAGGTAGAATTCTTAGGAATACAAATAGATAAAAGTGGAGTAAAAATGCAATAACATATAGTACAAAAAATAATAAATTCAAAAGAATAATTAGATACAAAAAAGAAATTACAATCATTTTTAGGATTAGTAAACCAAGTAAGAGAATATATACCAAAATTAGCAGAAAACCTGAAGCCATTACAGAAAAAATCAAGAAAGGATGTAGAGTATAATTAAAATGAAAAAA
>NW_025830304.1:0-1069 GCF_002878395.1 Capsicum annuum | reverse complement strand
AAGGTCCTGAACAAAAAGTAAAATACCATTTTTCAGGAGGGTCCTGAACAGAAAGTAAAATCCCATTTGTCAGAAAGGTCCTGAACAGAAGTAAAATTCCGTTTTTTACGATGGTCCTAAACAGAAAGTAAAATCCCATTTTTCAGGAGGGTCCTGAACAGAAAGAAAAGTCCCATATTTAGGAGAGTCTTGTACAAAAAGTAAATTCCCATTTTTCAGGAGGGTCCTCAACAAAAAGTAAAATCTCATTTCTCAGTAGGGTTCTGAACAGAAAGTAAAATCTCGTTTTTTTGGAGGATCCTGAACTGAAAGTAAAATCCTATTTTTTAGGAGGGTCCTGAACAGAAGTAAAATTTCATTTTTTAGGATGGTCGTAAACAGAAAGTAAAATCCCATTTTTCAGGAGGGTCCTAAACAAAAAGTAATATCCCTTTTTTCAGGAGGGTCTTGAATAGAAAGTAAAGTCCCATTTTTAGAAGGGTCCTGTACAGAAAGTAAATTCCCATTTTTCAGAAGGGTCCTGAACAGAAACTACAGTCCCATTTTTGCGAAAGGTCCTGAACAGAAAGTAAAGTTTCATTTTTTAGGAGGGTCCTGAACAGAAAATAAAATCCCATTTTAAGGAGGGTCCTGTACAGAAAGTAAATTCCCATTTTTCAGGAGGGTCTTGAATAGACATTAAAGTCCCATTTTCCAGGAGGCTTTTGAATAGAAAAATTCCCATTTTCAGGAGGGTCCTGAAGAAAAAGTAAAGTCCCATATTTCAGGAGAGTCCTAAACAGAAAGTAAAGTCTCATTTTTGAAGAGGGACCTAAACAAAAAGTAAATTCCCACTTTTCAGGAGGGTCCTGAACAAAAAGTAATATCTCACTTTTCAGGAGGGTCCTGAACAGAAACTAAAGTCTCATTTTTCTGGACGGTCCTGAACAAAAGTAAAATCCTAATTTTTAGGAGGGCCCTGAACTGAAAGTAAAATTCAATTTTTCAGAAGGGTCCTGAATAGAAAGTAAATCCCATTTTTTAGGATTGTCCAATAGAAAAGTAAAATTCCATTTTTCTATAAGGTCCT
>NW_025830303.1:0-1126 GCF_002878395.1 Capsicum annuum | reverse complement strand
GGTTCTTGTACTACTATCAGCAATAAATCAGATAAAAGAATTTTTTTTAAAAAAAAAAAATACTAAATAAGGCATAATAATTTCATATGGTTTCATCAATTGATCTACATATAAATAACTAATGTAAAAAAGAATATTAAAACTATAGAAAGAGTAATCTAACTCTACACAAAACTCTCTAAACGACTACATAGCAGTGTTATTCAACAACACTTCAGTGTTATTAAACAACACTAGGTGATTCTTCCGATCTGTCCTGGTCCTGATGTAAGGTGACAGGTATTGCATGGATTTAGTCGATGTGGATGAAACTTGATTCAGACATCACAATTATCTAAAAAATAAAATGAGATACTTGACACCTAGATAAATTTCACGAGATACTTGCCACCTCCCACCAACAACAAATATCAGACATCACCCTGAACTCTATTGATCTACTTATAACGAATATAAGGAACAATAATCTCACCCTAAACAAAACTATATAAACGACTATATTATGGATGTTATTTTTTTGCTTTTCAATAACCGTGGTGTCTGGGCTAACTTTAATGCACCTACACAAATTTCACGAGATACTTGCCAACTCTCACCAACAACAACAAACCCAGTGTATTCCCACTTAGTGAGGTCTGGGGGGGTAAAGATGTACGCAGTCCATACCTCTACCTCTGGTGAAGTAGAAAGGCTGTTTCCGAAAGACCCCCGACTCAAGGCACGAGATATCACACAGACACATAGTAAAGCACAGAAGCAGATGACATAACATAAATACGGCACCCATAAGGAATATAAGACAGAGGAAAGAAGGAATATAAAGCAGAGGAAAGCACACAGATTCGTAATAAACATGGAACACAGAATACGGAATCATAACAGGAATACAACCCCCACCAATTTTTTCCCTACACTAGCGACCCAAACTGGCCTTAATCCTCTGCCGTAATTCGCATCTTCCAGACCTTCCTATCTAGGGTCATGTCCTCGGTGAGCTGTAACTGTTCCATGTCCCGCCTAATCACCTCACCCCAGTACTTCTTCGGCCTACCCCTACCCCATCTAAAACCATCCAACGCTAGTCTCTCACACCTACGGACCGGGGCATCCATGCCCCTCCTCTTCA
>NW_025830302.1:0-1538 GCF_002878395.1 Capsicum annuum | reverse complement strand
GCCCTTCTTTAGATGAAAATCAAATGAAGGAATTCTTCATTCGCGCCCAAGAGCCATAGTATTATGAAAGGATAATGCTTATAGACGATCTCAAGCTCATCGACATCATCAAGGTTGGAGAGAGAATTGAGGAAGGCATCAAAACTGGCGTGATAGTAAATTTGGAAGCACTGTAAACGATTAAGGGTCCAAAGGACGATGAGAACAATAACATGAAGAAAGTAAATGCTGTCTTGAATATGCAAGATCCTAAAACCCCTCCGATTTACCCAACACCACTTCCTTCACTTCAATAACAAACATCCATATATCTAACACCTTCATATCCATTTCCCATAATGACATACAATTATCTTATGTTATCTTATAATCCTACTAATTCTCTTGCATAATCTGCGTACTTTCAAATTCCTTCAACTACTTCCCAACAACCACCAACTTATCAAAATCCACCAAAAAATCTACGATCCAATCAATGCATTGCATCTTGAGTCAAGCTTCAGAAAAATTCATCAAGATAGTACACTCTTTTGGCTGAACCTATAAACCACCTTTATGAGAGATTAAGGGTTGATGGCTACATTACTCCAATTCCTGTAATTGTAATGTATACATGTACAAAATAGATTGATCATTCCAAAGTTTGTCCTTATCATTCAGGGATGACAGGCCACACCACAGAGGAATGCCTTGCTTTAAAAGACAAAATTCAAGCACTAATTGATACCAAGGTGATAAATGTGACCGGGCCATATCTTGATGTTGATTAAGCATTGACATCTATCTGACATTAAGGAAGAGATATCATGTCGTTTCCTCATTCCAGGCTCTCAAGCACTTGAGTTACTATAACCTTTACATATGCTTGGAACAATATGAATTTTTCTTATGTAATTTGAACTATGTTCGATCTGATTCCCATTTAAGAGGGATACATAGGCGCTCCTGTGGAGTTCGATCTTATCATAATGAAATTTTCATATTTTCCTAAAACATGTAACTGGGGTAGAATTTTTGAAAGGATTTCAAAAATTCTATAATTCTACAAGTTTAAGGAAGACGAGATATGTAACTGGGGCAGAATTTTTGAGAGGGTCTCAAAAATTCTATCAAGAAGCATTTCAACAAATTCAAGGCTAGCAAGATTGAGGCTATGAACTTGGGCAGAAATTTTTGAGGAATCCTTAAAAATTTCATCAAGGATTACATCTCAAGAAATCAATAAAATACAATGGATTCAGGACTGAACAAAGGAGCCGGCAGAGACACGAATCAATCTTTCCCCTTTTTAAAACTAACAATTTCTTTTGAATGTAGGAATAGAATGACGAGTACAAATCTTCAGTATGCTTTACATCATTAGAAAATATAAGGTTCAGTATTTTCATCCTATATTGTGAGCGGGTCAAGCACTACCCTTTCTCACAAACTTATTCAAAACTAAGCATTATTTTGAAAATTCAATGGAGTTAAGCACTACTCTACCAAAACCTCTCCAAGGCTAAGCATTGTCCTTCAAAAGTTAAGTGGGTTAAGCA
>NW_025830301.1:0-5462 GCF_002878395.1 Capsicum annuum | reverse complement strand
GGGATGATGAATATATTTATGATGCTTTTAGTTTTATGCATGAGTAGATAAATTTATTAGTTAGGGTTATGGAATCCTTGTAGTATACAATCTATCACTTTGGGTTTTGAATTCATTATGCATTGATTTATTTTCATCATACTCTCTTCGCTTATCTTGAATTCTCGTGGTTGCAAACATAGAGGATATGCCTTAAAATACAACTTGTTCGAAAGAAAGGTTGATGTTCGAAAAAGAGAGCAGTGACAAGAAAATAGGATTACCAACCCCTATTTTATAAGTTAATGCCTTAGCAGGATTAACTACTTGGAGATTTTGTATTATTTTTGGTAAACGCTTTTGATTCGAGAGAACTAAAGTGAATTAGTCCTTGATGGTTGAGAAACACTTGGATTATATTAGTAAATACAATACGTTTATCTGTAAGAACGATGCATGTATGAATTCGTAAAGCCCATAGTTAGAAAGTATTGAAAACTACAAGGTGGACATAACCTTAGCTTGCTATTTCTCTGAATTTGAATACTACTACACTTATTTCATTTTGTTAAACTGAAACCATTAATTTGCGAACTGAATCAAATCCCCCTATATATTATATGAAAATGAATAGTTAAAAGTCAACTAATCTGCATACAACTTAGTTAGCACCATATTCCCTGTGGGATTCGATCCCAACCTAGTTGGGTTATATATTTGACAAGGACCGCTTACTCTCTCGTAAGAGAGGTATAATTTGAGCGTTATCAGGGTCCGGGCGTACTGTGGGCCAAAAATCAATTAGGGCATGCCAGGGAGGTTGGGGATTGTCCCAGTGTAATCCGTTTAACTTTTCATGGCCATTTGGGTTGAAAAACAGGTGAAATAGTGTGAATGAGGCATTTTTGGGCCAAATCAGTGTGTTATAGCCCACGGTTTTAGAGGTGCGCATGGGGTCCGGCCGTGTTGTAGGTAGAAAATAGATCGAGGCATGCCAGGGAGGTTGGGTATCATCCCAACATGGTTTCTTTAATTTTTTGTGGCCAATTAGGAGGAAAAAAGGGCGAAACGGCAAGAACGGGGAGTTTTCGGGCCAAATCGGTGTGCTATTGCCCCGGGTTTCAGGGGTAGGCTCGGGGTACGGGCATGCTCTGGGTTCAAAATCGACTGAGACTTGCCAGGGAGGTTGGGGATCATCCCAGTGTGGTCCTTTTAATTTTTCATGGCCATTTGGGCGAACAAACTGGCGTAACAACGTGAACGGGATGTTTTTGAGACAAATCGGTGTACTATAGCCTATGATTTTAGGGGTGGGCCTGAGGTCCGAGTATACTGTAGGCCAAAAATTTACCGGGGCATGCCAGAGAGGTTGGGGATCATCCCAGTGTGGTCTATTTAATTTTTCAAGGCCAATTGGATGGACAAACGGGAGAAATGGTGTAAACGAGGCATTTTTGGGCTAAATCGATGTTCTATAGCCTACTGTTTTGGGGGTGAGTTCGGGGTCTGAGCATGCTGTGGGTCAAAAATTGATTGGGGTATGCCAGGGAGGTTGGGAATCATCCCAGTTTGGTCTGTTTAATTTTTGTGGCTATTTGGGTGGACAAACAGGTGAAACGACGCAAATGAGGCATTTTCGAGCCAAATCAATGTGCTATAGCCCACGATTTTGGGGGGAGGGGCGAGGTCCGAGCGTGCTGTCGGCCAAAATTTGACTGAGCTGTGCCAGGGAGGTTGGGGATCATCCCAATATGGTCTGCTAAATTTTTGTGGCCATTTGGGTGGACAAAAATATGAAAAGGCGCAAACGGGGTATTTTCGAGCCAAATTGGTGTGCTATGCCTACGGTCTCGAGGGTGGACCCAGGGTTTGGGCCTGCTATGGGACGAAAATCAATTGGGGGCATTCCAGGGAAGTTGGAGATCGTACCAGTATGTTCTGTTTAATTTTTTGTGGCCATTTGGGTGGACAAACGGGTGAAACAGCGCAAATGGGGCATTTTCTGGCCAAATCAATGTCCTCTAGCACACATTCTCGGGGGTAGGCCCGGGGTCCCGGCATGATGTGGGCCAAAAATTGACCAGGGCATACCGGGGAGATTAGGGATCGTACCAGTGAGGTCCGTTTAAATTTTTGTAGCCATTTGGGTGGACAAACAGGCGACATGGCACGAACGGGGTAATTTTAGGCTAAATCCGTGTGCTATAGCCCATGATTTTAGGGGTGTACCTGGGGGTGGGTGTGCTGTGTGCTGAAAATCGATTGGACCATGCCAGGGGGTTTGAGAATCATCCCTATGAGAACGGACGAAACGGTGAGAATAAGGCATTTTTGGAGCAAATCGGTGTGCTATAGCCCACTATTTTGGGGGTGGTCCCGAGGTCCGAGCGTGCTATAGGCTAAAACTCGACTGAGATATGCTAGGGAGGTTGGGAATCATCCTAGTGTGGTCTGTTTAATTTTTCATGGTCATTTAGGTGGACAAAAGAGCAAAACGGCACGAACAGAGCATTTTTGGGTCAAATAGATGTGCTATAGCCCACGATTTTTGGGGTGGCCTCGGGCTTCGGGCATACTGTGTGCCAAAAATTGATTGGGGCATGGCAGGGAGGTTGGGGATCATCCCAGTGCGGTCCGTTTAATTTTTCATGGTCATTTGGGTGGATAAACGGGCAAAATAACGTGAACGGGGCATTTTCGGGCAAAATCGATGTGCTATAGCCTACGATTACGAGGGTGGGCCTGGGGTCCTAGAGTTTGGTTGGCTGAAAATCAATCGGGGCATGATAGGGAGGTTAGAGATCGTCCTAGTGAGGTCCGTTTAATTTTTCGTGGCCATTTGGGTGGATAAACGGGCAAACTAGTGCGAATGGGCCAGTTTCGAGCTAAATGGGTGTGATATAGACCACGATTTGGGGGTGGCCATGGGGTTCGGGTGTGCTGTGGGCCAACAATCGATCAAGGAGTGCCAAGGAAGTCGGGGATCATCCCAGTTTAGTCATTTAAATTTTTTGTAGACATTTGGGTGGTCAAACGGGCAAAACGACGGGAACAAGGCATTTTTGGGCAAATTCAATGTGCTATAGCCTACAATTTTGGGGGTGGGCCCAGGTTCCGGGGTGTTGTGGGCCGATAATAGATCGGGGAATTCTAGGGAAGTTGGAGATCGTCCCAGTGTGGTTTGTTTATTTTTTTGTGGACATTTGGGTGGACAAACGGATGAAATGGGATAAATGGGGTATTTTCAGGCCAAATCAATGTTCTATAGCCCACGGTCTCAGGGGTGGACTCGAGGTCTGGGAGTGCTTTGGGACGAAAATCGACCGGCCCTTGCCAAGGAGGTTGGGGATCATCTCAGTATGGTCCGTTTAATTTTTCATGGCCGTTTGGGTGGACAAACAGGGAAAACGATGTGAACGGGCCATTTTCGGACTAAACGGGTGTGCTATATAGCCCATGTTTTAGGGGTGGCCTAGGGTTTGGGCAATTAGTGGGCCAAAAATCGATCGAGGCATGCCAGGGAGGTTGGGTATCATCCCAGTGTGGTTCGTTTAAATTTTTGTGGCTACTTGGGTGCACAAACAGGCAAAACGACACGAATTCGGCATTTTTGGGCTAAATCGGTGTGCTATAGCCTACGATTTTGGGGGTGTGCAAGGGGTCCAAGCGTGCTGTGGTCAAAAATCGACCAGGGCGAGCCATGGAGATTGGGGATTGTCCCTATGTAGTTCGTTTAATTTTTCATGTTAATTTAAATGGACAAACTGGCATAACGGGGTGAATGGGATATTTTTTAGCCAAATCAGTGTGATATGGCCTATGGTTTTAGGTGTGGGCCCGAGGTCCTAGCATACTGTAGGCCCAAAATCAATCGGGGTATGCCAGGGAGTTTGGGGATCATCTTAGTGCGTTCCTTTTAATTTATCGCGGCAATTTGGGAAGATAAACAGATGAAACGACATGAAGGGGGAATTTTCGGGCCAAATCGGTATGCCATAGCCCATGGTTTTAGGAGTGGGCCCATTGTCCGAGCATACTGTGGGCGAAAAATCAACCGGGGTATGATAGGGAGGTTGGGGATCATCCCAGTGTGGTTAGTTTAATTTTTTGTAGCAATTTTGACTGACAAACGGGCAAAACTGCGTGAATGGGGCATTTTTGGGCTAAATTGGAGTGCTATATCTTACGGTTTCGGGAGTGGGCTCAGGGTCCTGGCATGTTATGGGCTGAAAATCGACCGAGGCGTGCTAGGGAGGTTGGGGATCATCCCAGTATGGTCTGTTTAATTTTTCGTGGCCATTTGGGTGGACAAACAGGCAAAACGGTGTGAACGAGGCATTTTCAGGCTAAATCGGTGTGCTATAGCTCGTGGTTTTGGGGGTGGGCCCTGGGTTCAGGCGTGTTGTGGGCCGAAAATCAATCGGGGCATGCCAGGGAAGTTGAGGATCATCCCTGTTTGGTTAGTTTAATTTTTTATGGCCATTTGGGAGGACAGAAGGGTGAAACAGAGAGAATGAGGAATTTTTCAATCCAAATCGATGTGCTATAGCCCACGGTTTTATGGGGGCCCAGGGTTCGGGCGTGCTGTGGGCTAAAAATTGACCTAGTTGTGCCAGAGAGGTTGAGGATCATCCCAGTATGGTCTGTTTAATTTTTTGTGGCCTTTTGGGTGGACAAACAGATGAAACGGTGCAAACGGGGTGTTTGGGCTAAATTGTTGTGATATAGCCCACAGTCTTGGGGGTGGACCCGGGATCCAGGCATTTTGTGGGTCAAAAATGGATCGGGGCATTCCAGGGAAGTTGGAGATCGTCCTAGTGTGGTCCGTTTAATTTTTTGAGGCCATTTGGGGGGACAAACAGGTGAAACAATGCAAATGGGGCATTTTCAAGCCAAATTAGTGTGCTATAGCCAATAGGCTCGAGGGTGGACCCGGGGTCCCATCATGTTGTGGGCCGAAAATCAATTGGTGCATGTCAGGGAGGTTAGGGATCATCCCAGTATGGTCTGTTTAACTTTTTGTCGCCATTTAGTTGGAAAAACATGTAAAACGACATGAACGGGTCATTTTTAGGCTAAATCTGTGTGCTATAGCCCATATTTTTTAGGGTGGCCCGGGGTCCGGGAGTGGTGTGGTTCAAAAATCGACCGACGCATGCTAGGGAGGTTGGGTATCATACTAGTGTGGTTCGTTTAATTTTTCATGGTATTTGGGAGGATAAAAGGGCCAAAATGCGCGAACAGGGCATTTTTAGTCCAAATCAGTGTGCTATAGCCCACGGTTTTGGGGGTGAGCCCGGGGGTCGGGCATGCTGTGCACCATAAATTGATCGGTGCATACCAAAAAAGTTGGGGATCATCTCAGTGTGGTTCGTTTTATTTTTTGTGGCCATTTGGGTGGCCAAACTGGAAAAACGGCGCAAACAGACATTTTTTAGCCAAAATCGATGTGTTATAGTCCACGGTTTTAAGGGTTAGCCCGG
>NW_025830300.1:0-3676 GCF_002878395.1 Capsicum annuum | reverse complement strand
TGCCTCAAGTTCATGAATTCTTTTATCTTCACTTCTCTCTTCTCCAGTGGGAAGAACTTATCCAAGAATGCATCCTGAAACACCTACCAAGTCATGGGAGCAGCATTCTCCCCTCTACTCTTCCTCCATATCACTACCCAATCATACACAATATCTTTTAGCCTATAAGATGCCAATTCTACCTTCTTTTTCTTAGAAATATGCATAACCTGGGTGATCTTCTTCACCTCATCAAGATACAACTGTGGCTCCTTACCTACCTTTGACCCATAGGACCCTGGCAAATTCATCCGAATAAAATCATAAATCCTTTCCACGGCTAAATCATCTCCTTGTTGCTGCGGAACTGCAGCCTAGTTATTGGCCTGAACATTTGCGGTGACCGCCTGGGCTAATGCCTAAAAAGATTCCTAAAACTCAGCATTAGACACATTCTCATTTAGGGGATCAATAGGCTGAGGTTATTGATTATTGGTCCTACAGGCATTAGCTCTACCAGGAGGCATTAGATATCATAAAAGAGCATGAATCAATAGTGACACAGACAATTGTAAGCACGACAAATTATGAAATAAAGAGATTAATTTTCCAAAAACATCTTGTAGCCTCTTGCTCATAGATGTGGCCCTCTATACACCGATGATCAAGACTCTACGTAATGCGGCTTGTCAGACTCCCTAGGACTCTCTAAACCTTAGGCTTTGAGACCAAGTTTGTAATGCCCCAAAATCTCATTCTGAGAAGTCACACGGTGCTTAAGGCTACAAGTAGCCCCAAGCTAACCCTTTGATCCTGCTACTAAGTCTAGATACTTACTTTAGGATAACAAACCAAATAGTAATTCTATATTATGCCAAAACCGAACTGGTATGATAAGGAAATATTGTCTACATATCAAGACAATACTGAAAAGTATATAACACCATTGATAGTCTAGTCTGACAAAGTCTCTACTACTCAAAAACTAGAGAGTCATTGGGACAAACCCCCAACTGACTCAAATTGAACTAAAAACAATAATAACTGCTATCAAGACTGAAAATCTGAGGAAAATAGGTCCTCAAACCATGAGAACTCACCAACTGTAGAGGTATAGATAAAGGTACTCGAGGATTACTGTCACTGTTGAGACTGAGCACCTGAACCAACACTATGAGACAATGTAGCACACAGACATATATGTAGATCAGTACTTTGAGGATGTACTGAGTATATGGGGTTGTATGCAGTAATTAAACAATATTATCAATCTTAATAGAAACATGCATACTGATATAAATGACTCACATGTCTTGAGAAAAACTGAAATCTAAGTCTCATAAATCATGAATAAGGAAGCATATAAATCTCATGAGTCATTATACTTTATTCTAAAATCGATATCCTCTTCTTGTTCTCAAACTTGTAACTAGATGAAATCTTAAAATAACAACTTTCAGGACATACACTTTAATATTATGAAAATAAGGATCTTCTTTTGGAACTTAAAGACTATGACACTTTGGGAACCTTAGAAACCTTAAAACCATAGCTTTCAAACTACATATACTTTATCTTAAGGAGATAGAAGACAACCTTTGAAACTTAAGGATTATAGATCTTTGGGAGACTGTGGGAACTTGGGAGTTTCTTCTAATCAACATAAACCATATGAGCTGACATAGAGTCCAACGTCTTGCCCACATTGGGAAGAGCTGTTCTACCCTTGCCATCGGAATAAAACCTTAACTTTTAGTGATCACTATCTGAACCCATTTGAGGTAAATTAAATCCTACGGTGGCTCATGGTTCTGGGGCATGAGACCTCGGAATCAATCCCAACTCAGTGCTAAATACTACTCCCATACTTAGGCTCAGAACTTTTAGGAAAATCCACCTTAAAAAATACAAAAGTGGGTAATGAAAGCCAACTATGCTTCTCTTTGATTTAAATAAAAAATGATATGGGTTCCTTTCTTAGCTTAGGATCATAGAGCAATCTTTCAAATCACCAACAAGGCTTGTTCAATAAATCATATTCATAGCATAAGCTTTATAAAACATAAAATTTCATTCTTGACTCTCAAGCTCACATATCAACATGCTCCAATGACCACAATTTCATAATAGAGCTTAAATCTTGATATTTATCTTAGAAAACACTTAGAATTGTCAATTCATTGTAGGGATAGGCAATTCATGGCATAAGTTCTCAAATTCCATCATAAATGAGTAAAATAACATCCAATTTCAAGACTTGAACATCTCATAGTTTCATAAACTCAAAATAAGGTAATTTGAACATAAACCACACTTGAAAACACAAAATTCTTTAATAAAAATCAATTATTTGGGCACAAGAACGAAAGGATTGTTCTTGTTCAAACCCCACATACCTTAGATTAGGAACTTTGAATGAACTCTTTTGTTTGGGACTTTATTCATACAATTGATGGGTGCTTCTTGAAGCTCTCGGTCTGGGGATTTTGATTCTTTAAGAAATTTTTGAAAAGTGACGGTTCAATTTTATGTTCTCATGGATTTTGGATTGAAACCCTAGGAAGAGTTCTTGGTGAATTTTGATGAAAAGTACCTTATTTTGGTGTTTTGGGGATTAAATCCCGTGTTAAAGCTGAAAAGGGATGGAAAATACCCATCTTTCCCTTAATGAGTTGGAAAAGAAGGCTGAAAATATATCCAGGCGGACTTAGCAGGGCGCCGTGGGGGATAGTCCGCCGGACTTCCCAGGGCGCCGCCTCGCTTAGAGTGGCGGACTTCCCAGGGCACCGCCTTGCCTAGAACAACACAATTATTAGGGTGACGTGGGCTTATCGCCCTAAGCTACTATTTTACAATCCCAAACATGCCCTTAAGATCGTCTAAAAATTTCAAAACTCACCCGAGAAGTACTTTTAGCTTTCCCCATCGTATATCAATAAAAAATCAACAAACGATGGTCAAGAAGGTTGTGGAATAATTAATCAAAGTTTGAAGGCTCTAAAATAAACTAAGTGTTGAACACTTAGCTAAAATTCTAAGTATAAGGCCCCTTTTATCATGCTATAAATGCTCAGACAATGAGAAAAACTTGTAGGGTCTTACAGACTTCATGGGATACCCTTATCTATTATCTCAGATAGAGGCACGCAGTTTACTTTAAAATTCTGGAAATCATTTCAAAAAGGCCTTGGTACAAAGGTTAAGCTTAATACAACTTTTCATCTACAGACAGATGGTCAGGACGAGCGTACAATTCATACACTATAGTATATATTGGGGGCTTGTGTTCTAAAGTTTAAGGGAAGATGGTATGATTATGTACCACTGATTGAGTTTGCCTACAATAATATATTACCATGCTAGCATTCAGATGGCTCTGTTTGAAACATTGTATGGGCCTAGATGTAGATCACCCTTAGGATAGTTTGAGGTTGGAAAAGCGACATTGATTGGAACATATTCAGTTCTTGAAGCTATGGCTAAGGTTCAGTTGATTCGTGAATGATTGAGTATTGCTTAAATTCATCAAAAGTCATACATTGATGTGAGAAAAAGAGAGCTTGAATTTTGAGTAGGCGATTAGGTGTTTCTAAAGGTGTCACCAATGAAGGAAATAATGAGGTTTGGAAAGAAAGGGAAGTTGACTCCACGATTTATTGGTCCTTATGAGATAGTGTGGCATATAGGAGAAATTGCT
>NW_025830299.1:0-1142 GCF_002878395.1 Capsicum annuum | reverse complement strand
AAAAGCAACCGAGTGTTCCTCAAGTTGTAGGACAACAGTTGAAAAAAATTTGTGAGCACAAAAGACATGCGAGAATGGACCAAAAGAAAAAAGTGACAATCGATGACAAGGGAAAGGAAAGGCAATTGAAGAGAACTATGAGTGTTCTACATGGGAAAAAAATTGATGGAACTGATTCAGAAAGACTTGAGGAACAACTGTCACAAGAGATCGAGAACTTTGAAAGAGATTTGATTAAGGAAATTAACGAGTTAAAATCAAAGATTAATGTAAAAGATACCGAATCTGCACTCAAAAGGATTTCTTCAACCACACCGTCTAATTGGTTGGGTCTTTAAGTGAAAATTATGCTATAACAAATCAAAATAAAATTTTATTGACATCTATGTTTTTCTATGATGTGTAAAAATGTGAGACATGAATTTAATGTTGTTTACTATTTTCATATGCTTCTTGTTTTCATAGACTTTTAACATTTCACACATACATCCGCTATAAATAAAGAATATAATTAATTTTGTTATTTCACAAGAATTTAACAAAATTAAGCCTTTTTGTTTGAGAGTTTATTGTTTTGTGCCAACATTTTATTTAATTGAATAACATTCATGAATGATTATTTTATGATTTTTATTTGATAACTTAATCGGTAGAGGTCTCTAAATTAAATTTTAAGTTAGTGTCTTAAATGTGATTCATAAAATAGGGAAAAATAAATACAATCATAACAAATTAGCACCACGATATACTTTTTGATGCCTTACATGTTTTGGAAAACAATTGAACTTAGGTCAATTTTTTTTTGTTTTGAAATTGGAATTAAAGGGTACAAAATGTTTCTCAAGTGTACTTGATGCGTTAGCAAAGGAGCAACCATCCACAACAAACACAATCGCCGGTTCAACCCCATATCCCGCCAATCCAAGCTCGATACCGAACACATCTCGACAACAATGACACATTTCCAAAACTAGAGCTTGAATTCAGGCTTTGAGCTAAATTTTTTTACCCCAAATGACACCCAAACTTCTCTAGTTTCTTCTCTAATGTATAAAGCCTTTGGAAAACTAAAACTGCTTAAATTGCATTAAAAAATATTACTCCCTCCGCCCCATTTTATGTGTCATCATTTCCTTTTTTGT
>NW_025830298.1:0-3454 GCF_002878395.1 Capsicum annuum | reverse complement strand
GTCAAAGGGAAGAGATTACATGGGAACCTGAGGAAGCAATGAAATCTAAGTACCCTCATTTTTTCAAAGATGAAGAGGAAGTTCAAGAAACGGAGTTAGAACATTAACAAGTAAGTTTTTTTTTATATATATGCATAGTATTTATGTAATGATGAGAATATTAATAATGGACTTGAAATTGTTTCGGTTGAATAACTACGCTAACATTCAAGGACGAATATCCTAAAGGAGGGAAGGATGTAACACCCCGTATTCAAGTACGTGCATTGGCGTATTCAAGTACGTGTATTGGTCTTATTTATATGAAATTAATTTTTTTATTTTATTTATAGCGGAATTTGCCCGTCAATGGTTCCATGCGAAGGTTATTGAATAAACTTTCCAACGATATAAAGATTTCCAAAAACCGATAGTTTTCGTATATAATCGAGCACATTCAAAACTATAAAACGGTGGCTGGGATATTTGGAAATAGTAAATGTGCAGGAAAATTTCCTGTACACAAACTACTGAGGCCAGCCGAATTTTTGGGTCAACTTCGAACGATCATAACTCCCTTAATATAATGAACTGGGAGAGCTTCGACCTATGAAAAGAAATATATTTGAGTCTTCTTTCTAATTCAATTGGTTTCATCCAAATCCAACATCTGAGTAAGGATTTATACTCGTTTTACTTCAGCCTACCAAAACAGATTTTTAGGGTCAACTTCAATCGACCATAACTCCTTGTACAGGACGAACTGGGTGGCCTAATTTATATGAAATAAAAGCCCTTTGAATTATCCTTCCAACTATACCAATTTAACTCAAATCTGATATCGGAGCAAAGAGTTATGATCGATCTACTTTAGCTTATCAAAACAGTCTACCAAAGGACAGATTTGACATTATTTAAATTTTAAAGGCATTTTGGTCATTTACTATTATATTATGGACGGGAATATGTGTATATATACATGTATATGAGTTCAAAAACTCATTTTCATCATCAATCATTGAGAAAGAACAAACCCTAGCCAAATTTGACCTTTAAATTACTTTTGATTTAACCGTAGAAATTCCAAAGTAATCCGATAACTGTGTTTGTCATCTCCAGAGCTTCGAACGGCACCTATTATTTGTACAAATATGATTGCATAATCAAGAGGTGAATTCTAAGTTATGAATATTATTTTCCTTTGTTCTTTTCCATATGTATATGTGTGATAGAGGATTATATGTATTGGTTGTTATTGAAAGGTGATGGAAAAAGGGTTATAGACTATTTTGCATGGTTTGGTTGTGCTGAATTGTGGAAGGTGGATATGGTAATTGAGTTATGGAAGGTGGATATGGTGATATACTATTGAATTGATGATTATTTATGTCTATGGCTCAATTTGGTTTAATGGATTGGTTGGAAGGATAAATGAATCCAAACTTGATATTGGAGGATGTTGTATGAATATGCATGGCATGTGAATGTAATTGGACTATAAGAGGGTTAAAGTGACACCCTTTATGTTGTAATTAAGGCTTACTACTTAACCACTAGTTTGGTGAATTCAAATAATTGAATTGTGACGTTTGGTTGCTAATACTTGATTGCTATATATGTTCATTGTAGATAAGTAATCCGAAAAGGCGGGAAGTCCATTTAGGACTAGTATTGAAGGTTGATAGTTAGGTATGTAAAGCATACTCTCTAATATATCTTTGGCATGAAAGTAAACAATTGTTCTATTAAGAAAATTTCCAAAGTTATTCAATAACATGTGATCCATAATGGTTTTGTATGATGTCCTACGTTACCAATGAACTTGTTTCCACCCTAAAAGATGTCAAGACATTTCAATACTTACTTGTTTTCCAAATCTTACATGTTTATTGCACTAATGAATGTCAGAAGGTATCCGGTTACTCAAACAAGATCCATGTGTTCCTACTTCATTGTTATGGCATTAATAACTCCAAAATACTTCATTGATGTGCCAATGAGTTCTTACTTCATTGTTATTGCATTGATGGTCTATTTATATGTCTCTTATTGATGTATCATTGTTTCAAAGTATCAAAAATGCGGTGGCGACCAAAATAACAATCTCAAAGATTAATTAAACTAAGTGATGGAAGTTCTCTCTTATCGGGTGGTATCTTAGGGGCATAAGCCTATCATGGGTCGATCCCTATTTATGTGTTTATGGGTGGTATCCCAGGGGCATAAGCCTATCATAGGTCGATCCCAGTTGATATGTACTGGAGACAGCCTAATGGTCACAGTACAGTACAGTAATGATTACAAAGATGATAAGAACGAAGGTAAAGTGATTGAATAAATACAATGTACAGGTTGTCACAAGTTCTAGTAAGTGTAGTCCACTCCTATTACGATTTATTCATTTGTTTCTGATTTCTATTGAGCTCCTATATCATATGTGATTATCTACAACTTTACATACTCAGTACATATTTCGTACTGACGTCCCCCATGGGGGACCTGCATTTTATGTTGTAGGCACAGGTACCTCAGCTCATACACCGCACAAGTAGAAGCCAGGATATCCAGCTACTTTTGGTAAGATCCAGTTTGCTTCGGGGTTTTTCGTGTGATATCCAATCACTTTTGGTATTGTATAGAAGTTATTTATATGGCGGGGTGTGTCCCGACCTTAGTTAAACTCTGTGTATTATCTAGAGGCTTTGTAGACCTAATGTACAGTCAAGGTGGTGTTTTGTTAATAGACGTGATGGCTCCAACTGCCAAGTATTGTACATACATATATCTGTGTGCTCGAGCTCATACAGGCGATTATTTCCTTTTATATGCGACATGATGCTGTCCGAATTTTGGGTTGTCATAGAGGTATCCATGGAAAGTATAAGGTTATGAGCTGGTTCTCCCGGGCCTCCTCGATTACGGGTGCCAGTTCGGCCCAATAGGATTTGACGCGTGACATGTACATAGGATCAACTACAACTTTAATTGAGTCTTTGCAATTGTATGATATTGGTAGTGCGTTCTTCCCGATCCAAATCGTTAATCGATCACTATGAGTCGAAACGATTCATATTAACTTATTGTTAAGATAATACCTAAATTGATTTACCTAGAACTAGGGATTAGTATGTAGGGTCAACTAAAACTTTAATTGAGTCTTTGCAATTGCATGATGTTTGTACTGCGTTTCTCCCGACCCGAGTCGTCGATCGATCTCTCTGAGTTGAAACGATTCATCTTAACTTATTGTTAAGCTAATATCTAAATTGATTTATCCATCACTAGGGATGGGTACATAGGGTCAACTACAACTTCAATTGAGTCTTTGTAATTGCAAAATATTGGTATTGCGTTCCTTCCTATTCGAATCGTCAATCGATCAATCTGAGTCAAAATGATTCATATTAAATTATTGTTAAGCTAATATATAAATTGATTTAGATAGAACTAGGGATGAGTACATAGGGTCAACTAC
>NW_025830297.1:0-1102 GCF_002878395.1 Capsicum annuum | reverse complement strand
GGAGTTGCGATAGCAGGGAAGAACCTTAGCTTGTTTCCATTACTCACGGATCTCGATTTTATTGTGCTGATTTTATCTGGCTTACTTCCAGAAGAGTCATTCTTCATACTGGTTACTAGACTCACTAGTTCATTAATGTTATCCTAAACCATAGAATCATTCTTTACACTAGTTACTGGACTTACTAGTTCATTGGTATTATCCTCAGTCGCAGAGTCATTCTTCACACTAGTTACTGGACTTGCTAATTCATCAGAGTTATCCTCAGCCATCAAGATTTGAATTTTAGAACCCTGGCACCATGAAAATATGTAAACATTAAGAAGAAGATCCATTAGGTCAGCAGTAAAATACAGGATGTACTATACAAAAGTTAAGCTACCAATTAAGAGCAGAAAAAATTATTTCACACATGCTAAGCTTTGGATTCCGAAATCAAAATGTGCACTCAAACTATTATTTAGATAATTCAGAATAGGAGGTCAATAAATACAATGACTATATGCATCATTCTAGTCCTCAAAAGTATACACAGTAAAAATTGTGATAAACTTGATCCTCCAGTTGCTATATGCTTATAAAAAAAATAAAATTTTGCTTGACTGAAGTTGACCAAAAAAAAAAGACACGTAGATGGTGACGTGGCATGGCCACGTGGCTTTTTTTTTTTACCTAGGTGGCATGCTTGGTGGAATTCTGTTAAGGGGAGGGGTACTTTTGAGCGAAAAAACTAACGAGGGACATTTTTGATCCATTTCAGATAGTTCAGGGATATTTTTGACCCTTTTTCAAAAAATTAATAATATTTAATAAAAAAAAGGTAAAATAGATATAAAAATAATAAATTAACTCTTAATATTTTAAATTAACTTGACGTCTTATATGAGGTTCACTTAATTTTTTTCATGAGTATTTTTTATAGTAATTTTGTTATGTCACTTTTAATTAGCTGATGTAAGTCATTTAAGACATTTATGCAAGCATTATTAATGCAAACATTTCTAATACACGCTATTCAAAATTATTTTTGTACACTCTAACAAACGACTCCTACATTTCAATGGAAGGAACATTTATAAAAGCAAAGTTCGATAAAACATCT
>NW_025830296.1:0-1564 GCF_002878395.1 Capsicum annuum | reverse complement strand
CCTTGTCCATCAACCAACAACAAATAATAGGGTAACCTACATAAATTCCTGAATCTTTAAGTGATATTACAAAAAATCACGATTATTGTGTTAATTACATTTTATCCCAATTTTTGAAATGATGATACATATATTATAAGGTGATACATATAAAAATTGATACATTTGAAACTGACAAAGATAATTATTTAAGGAAATAATAGATTTTCTTTTATTCACTGTATTCTTTTATTTAAGGAAAGATATCTAATTTTTCTCTTTTTTTTTTAGATTTAATTTAGGTATTTTAATTATGTTTCTCTTGTTTAAGAAAATAATAGATTCTCTTTTATTCATTGTATTCTTTTATTTAAGGAAAAAAGAATCTAATTTTTCTCTTTTTTTTTTAGATTTAATTTAGGTGTTTTAATTATGTTTATCTTTTTTCGTCTTTAATTATGAAAGATACGTTTTTTTTTCGTCTTTAATTTCTTCTTTAATTTTAGTCTGTTTTTTTTAGATTTAATTTTAATTATGTTTCAATTCTGCTTTTAGTCTTTTTTTTAAAATATATTATTACTTTTGTTTCCTACATTGACTACAACATCATCTTTCATTAATAACATATGAATCTCCCAATAATTGAAATAAATAATTGTATCTACCATATGAATCACCATAATACCATATATATGAATCACCCAATAATTAAAATAAATAATTGTATCTACCATATGAATCACCATAATACCATATATATCACCCATTAATATCATATGAATCACCCAATAATTGAAATAAATAATTGTATCTATCATATGAATCACCATAATACAATATGTATCGCCCATTAATATCATATGTAACACCCGTTAAAATCATTCAAAATGTAGCTATCATATGAATCACCATAATACCCATATAATGATATCATATTTATCATTCGCATGAATCACTATTAAAAGTTAAACATGTATGAATAGCTAAATAAATTTATATATGTATCAATAGATTCTTTTTTCAAAAAAAAATGGGAGAGATTTTAGGAGAGGAAAAAAAAGTTGCATGCATTAATGGAGAAGAAAAAATCAAGAAGAAAGATGATTTAAGCGTTAATGGAGGAGAAAAAAATCAGGAAGGAAGATGATTTAATTGTTGATAATTAGGGAAGGAAATCTTTGAAAAAAAAAATAGTTTGAATGAGTTAATAGTGGAGTAAAAATAGAATATGGGACTTTATTGATATGTATCAAGAGTAAAATTAAAAATTGATATTTTATGTAAATTTTAAAAAAGTAAGGGATATTAGGTAATATAGTCTCTTAAGTATGAAATTTGTGTAATTTATCCCAAATAATAATCCTCAGCAGCCCAATGACTCCTTAACCGCCCCAGGCCTAACAAATAAGCACAACCCGGCCCAGCTCCCTTTTAAATCCTTGTCTTCATCAACGACAAAACAACGACAACCAACTTGGATCAGTGAACCACAACAATGACAATTTAAACCGATAAACACAACGACAATCCACAACAAAAACCAAAAAACCTGGCCGCAACAACAATTCCAACCAGCTCCGGCTTC
>NW_025830295.1:0-3500 GCF_002878395.1 Capsicum annuum | reverse complement strand
TAGATTATCATCAGGCATGACGTACAAAAAACAAAGTAGTTAAAATGTTATGCGGTGATCCTACCGATTCATATCAAAAGATACCAAGTTATTTATATATGTTGGAAAAGCATTATACTGGATCTGTTGTTAGCTGGGAGAAAACCGAAGAAAATAGATTCTTGTATGCATTTGTTGCATTGGACGCTTCAATTTGTGGATGGAAATATTGTAAGCCGATTGTTATAGTCGATGGAGCAGCTCTAAAATCGCTTTATGGTGGAATTATGCTGACTGCGAGCACGTTGAACCCAGGAGGTAAAGCTTTTTTTTTTTTGAAATGGAAGTCATATTAGAATGTTAAGGTGTTGTATAATATTGGTATGTCATATGTATGTATTTTGTTTATCTTGCTAAAAAGTAATCAATCAGTAAATTATATGAAGTATGTTATGATTGTAGGTCATATACTACCCCTTGCTTATGTTGTGGTTGATTCAGAAAATATTGCATCTTGGACTTGATTTTTTGATAAATTTAAGATTGCATTTGGGAAAAGGAAAGGTATGTGTATAATGTCCGATAGAAACGAGATTATTTGGAAGGCAACATCCACAGTATATCTAAATTTGTCACATCATTCTTGTATTTGGCATTTGTGGTGCAACATAAAGGTAAACTTTCATAAGAATCTTGAAGAATTGCATAAACTTTTTTTTTACAATGGCAAAGGCATATACTCTACAACAATTTGAAGAGTTAATGGGAAGGGTGGACCAAATAGATAAGAGAGTTAGGGGGTATTTATTTGAAATTGGCTACCACAAATGGGCAAGGGTTCATTCTACTGTCAAACGGACTTGGACGATGACATCAAACATAGCGGAATCCATCAATAACACCAACAGAATAGCTAGAAGATTACCCGTGGTTTCAACAATGGATTTTATGAGGTTAATGGTTGAATCATGGAATGCAAAACAGCATGAGGAGGCAACAAACACGTTAACAGAGTTGACAGTCAAATATAATGATACTTTGACAAATAATCATTTGCTTTCTCAGAGAATGATGGTAAGTCCTTTATCCATTACCTTTTACATGACTTAAATTTTTTGTTTATAAAATAGAGTATTAAAGTTGCTTCTGAATGCAAGTAAGAGCATCGAATCAATTTCTGCATACTGTAAGTAAGGGTGCAAAA
The DNA here is from genome assembly GCF_002878395.1 of Capsicum annuum. Classification (NCBI taxonomy): domain Eukaryota; kingdom Viridiplantae; phylum Streptophyta; class Magnoliopsida; order Solanales; family Solanaceae; genus Capsicum; species Capsicum annuum. The sequence goes on along the minus strand of NW_025830295.1, from coordinate 2,317 downwards.
ATATTCATTATTTGTTTGCGAAGCCGAAAGTGCAGCTGTGGAGAATTTCAATTGGATGAAATACCCTGCTCTCATGCCATGGCTGCTATTACATATAGAAATCAACATGGCGAGAACTATTGCTCACCTTACTACAGTAATTAAAATTTCAGAGATGCTTATGCCATACCAATTGAACCTCTTCCTTGTGAAAGTACATGGTAAATACCACGTGAAGTGTTGGATGAAGTTGTATTGCCACCTGATTCAAAACGACCTCCCGAAAAACCATGTTATGAAAGATGGAAAGCACCAAATAAAGACAAGTGTAAACATTCAAAGGTTACATGTAGTGATTGTCATCGTGAGGGGAATAATTGATACAAGAACGACCTATGAAGTGCTAAAACAACCCACGAAATGACACAAAACAGTCCACTATCACGAGATGAACAAGCAACACAAAGTGGAAAACAAGATGACTATCACTAAGAGGATAGATAGTAAGACATAATGTACTACATGTTATAGGAACTAAGATGTATATTAAACATCAAAACACAAACAACATGAATACAAGACACCTACACTCTTACAGAGATCTCAAGAAAATCAAAACTCCCAAGCAAGCACCGTTTCTAAGCAAGTTAACAACACAAGGATCCCACCTTGCCATAAGGATTCCACCTTGCCAAATACTCTCAATGAGTTTACAAGATATATCATCAAAGTTCTAAATGACAAAATGACCTAAATGTTCTATTTATAGACTAGGGCAACACTTATTACAAAAAATGATCAAAATGCCCTTAATGAGACCAAACAAAGGGGCATCTTTGTAGTGTACTCCTTGGACGATTTTGGAGTGTTGGGACTTGTTCTCAACACCTCAAAGCTTGTTCCTTGGATGGGAAGCCCCACAATCTCGGGTCTTCACTCACCTCTCCATGTCCTCGAGTGCTAAGATGCCTCTTTGACCCGTACCATCCTCCTCTCCTTAGAAAGGATTCGTCCTCAAATCTGAACCTTGCAAAAAATAGGAAGGACAAGCAAACAAGTTCCTCAAGGTATGAGGGTTAGGATTAGTGTAATAAATCATAGCATCTTGCCAAGGTGGCTCAAACTTCAGATACAACCAAACATCCCTCTTACCCGAATACCCTCCCAAGAAAGAATAAATTAGGCAACCCACATAAGTATGAAAAGAAACAAGGAACAAGAGTTACTTATCAACTGGGAAACTTAGACTCTTCTTGGAACAACAAATAGGCTTGAAAGCCGAGATAGGAAAACCACACATTCCATGCACATTCAAGTAATTCCAAATGACATCATCACCGTATTTCAAATGATCACCGGGCTCAAATGGGTGGAGTGTCCATGGGAACAGGTTGGGGACACACTTATCTAACCCAATACTAATATAATTACGATCAAATGTTCCCTCTATACTCGCATGATCTACAACAAAAATAACTAGAGGTTCATCCGTCGTCAATCGGCCAACATGTTCAACATCACCATTTTCACACACAAGTTGGTCTTCATGACTTTCATAAGACAATGTACTATCACTTTCCATAATAGCTTCAACACTAGGTGGATCAACTCGTGTATCCACAATCTCAAGTTGTACATTATCATCACAAAATAAAGGCACATTCGGCTCACCTAAAGACAAACTATCATTCACACTTAGTTGGTTATTAGCTTTATTCACTAGAGTGCAAGAGGTAGTTTGATTACCTAGTAGCTCATGTAGAGATTGGCCACTCACGAGAATTGGATTAGGAAAGGTTGGATGCTCTATCAAGTTATCCAACTTCTTACAAATAGAGCTCTCCGTCCTTCCATTCTATCAATTATTCTTTCCATTCGTCCTTCCATTCTCTCTATTTTCCTTCAAAAGATCCCAAGTGGCTATCCAATACATCAAGCTTTGCCACGATGGATTTAAACCAACTAGGCATTTCACCTTCATCCGCCATTGTACCTATCAAGAACTACTCAAAAATAACACAAAAACAACAAACACATTAAAGGTTAGCAAAAATCAGTCCACAATTCGTCTCAAAATAGTCCGCAATCTCTCAAGCTCACACTTTTAAAGTATTCACTCTATTGGCCTCACAAGTGTTGATAACTCACTTATACTCCAATGAGGTTACTTGGTCCCAATTGTGGCTCGAGGTCGAAGTAGATTATTTTTTGAAACAACTCAAGAACTGATGTTCGAACTTGGACCAAAGAAAATACTACGACTTAAAAATGAGAAAGCACACAATACAATACTTAACACGAAAGAAAACGTACTGAAAAACTAATCTACAACCTAGTA
>NW_025830294.1:0-1799 GCF_002878395.1 Capsicum annuum | reverse complement strand
GAATGTATAACCATACTGACTTATCCAATTAACAAAAGGACTGATAGCTGAATACAGAGTCTGTAGGACGGAAATGTACTTAGTCCTGAATAACTGGACTTCAACTGCAGAGCATTATAAATATGAAATTAGGACTAACTAAGGAACATGAGTTAAATGCGCAAGGATTTATGAAAACTGTATTACAGCAAGAATGCTAGGCTAAGCGTCTAATATGATTAGGAATATTTTGTAAACTAAGGTATTGAGGTACTGCTGACTGAGTAATCGATAACTATAACTTTGTCAAGCTATCTTGAAACTGGACTAAATTTCTGATAACTGACGTTTAGACCAGTGCTGAAGTATTTGATTCTGGGATTGAATACTGATTACTGAAACTGAACACTAAAACAGTAACAAAGATAATAATTGAATATGGATAGATGCATGATGAGGACTGATATAGATCAAGGATCTAAACGTATACTCGCACTCTATACTTTCCCCAACATATAATAACAACTTCTTGCTATCCATTTACTTGCACACTACAATAGTATTCAAGCCTATGATCATAACTGCACCTTCGTGTAAAGCAAGCATATAACAATCTCCTCCTAACATGAATCGTTTACTCTCTATCTTCTAAGCAACTACTAATTACTACAATCTTTTTATAGATAGAACTCACTGAATGGTTAAATTAGGAGGACGTGAAGCTTTAATGCATACTGTCTGAACCTGAAACTTAAACTGAAACCTGAGAAATAGAATATCAATAACATGGATTCACCAAAATAGTTTAAACTGAGGATTTAAATGTCATATATGAGTTTGGCTGCTTACTAGAATTGCAGCATGAGTCATGTGGACTAAGAATACTGTAAAGCATGACATAAATATGTGGGTTACGAGTTACATGACCCGAGTCTAAAATTTCTGAATTTGTGAGACATGATTTGTAACGCTGGGGGAGCTAAAATTAAACTCCTTATATTGGGAACTGAAAGCATATGCAATATATGGAAAGTGCATGAAAGTAAGCTATGTTCATGGAACTAATTTCGTACTGCGGGGTAAATTGGGACCCCTTATACTGGGAACTTAAACCGTACATGATTTATGGAAAAATGTATAAGCATGATTCATGACCATAGAGTTGACACGCAAGGCTTGAGTTGATTCTGTGATTGCTGAAGTGCAAAACTCAGCACTGAGATAAGGATGGGTCGGGAATCATCTTCCTTTACTTCTTTCTATTCACACTGGCACTACTACCAAAACCTAGGATCCTGAAATAGGTCACTCGATCTATCATCTCCCCGGGCTTTAAGCCATAATCAAAAATTTGTAAACACTTAACTAAATTCTGAACTGAACCGCAATTATCATCACATACTTATACTCTGTTAGACATTTGCTTGCCTTACTAAGCACATCATCTGGTTCTATTTCTTCATATACTACTACTATGGTCATTTTTGAACTTTGGTACGGGTGCACTAGCTGAAGAGTAAACTTGGTCTGAATATTTCTAACATATCTAAAAATGATTAACACCTTGCCACCCTGACTAAGCAGAACTATAACTACCTATTCTGGCGGCCCTCTTATTTTCTCTCTCCTTCTTTTTAATTTTTTTCTCTTTAATTTCTTGAGCATGGACCATAATCCTAGATATATCCATCTCCTTAATCAACATCACAGTTCTGCACTCCTTAACCACTCTACTTGAAAACCCAGACACAAACTTACTCATTTTGGATCTACTGGCTGCTACTACACGGGGAGCGTACCTAGCTAACTGAGTTAACTTA
>NW_025830293.1:0-1229 GCF_002878395.1 Capsicum annuum | reverse complement strand
CAAAAAGTTAGAATACCCTCACAACAACTATTGTTGGGTGGGCCTCACCCATATTAAAATTTTTCACCAATTATGTCTAGAAATGTGAAATAGGTCCACATACCAGCTATTAATAAGGTCATTCGATTTTTAATTTTCTATTGAAAACCTTAAAATTCATTAGTGCATCATTTAACCTGTGACTTTTGTCATTCCAAATAATGAAAATGTAATAACTGGTTTCCCATCTAGTGTTTGGTGCCCGCTTTAGAGCCCCGGCTAGATCGTGCATTGCAGGGCTCATTAAGATGACAGCGCTCCCAACAGAGTTTTCTCCATATCCAGGATCAAACCCTCGACCTATGGTTAAGAGTAGAGCAGCTCCATCCACTGCACCACAATCCATGTTGGTTATTTTATTTCTAATAAGCTTACATTCTTTCAATACCATTTTAATTCATAAATCTGATCCTGAGTCGGTAATATTTGTATGTTATGCAGGAATATGAATTTATTTTATCATATCATGATTGTTGGGAATTATGAATTTCGCTACTCATAATCATAAATAAATATACATGTTTGGGTAGTTTTGATATTTCTGAAGTTTATTCCTCCATAGCTTTTTCCATTAAAATATGTCTGTTTTTTAATTAACTGAGCAAAATATTTGTTGTGGACTGGAGAGAGTATTGCTTCAACACATAAAGGCTTGGATTGGTTTTGGGTAGTGCAATTAGCTTGTTATATCCTTGTAATTTTTGGGTTATATAGTTTGTGTTTGGTTCTTTGATATTTGTAGCTCTGGGTTAAGGTTTAGAAAAGTTTGTACTCTATAGATATTTTCTATGTATTTTTGGAATGTATAGTTGTAAACTTTTTTATCTTGGTTCAGGCTATCTCGGTATGTGGTGATTTGTGGGGCTATGAACAAGGGGTCCTTTTGTGTTTTTGGTATAAATGGTTTCTCAAATATTTTATTCATATTCATGTTCTGGTATCTTTGTCGACTAACTCCTTTGCTTGTACCTACAGAAGTAGATTGATAAATGTTATGAGTTTTATGGAGTGTCCCATCGTCTCCTTCTAGCTCTGGAACTTTAATGTCTTCCGATCGACATAGCTCTGTACACTGCTGAGTTATCTGATTTGTAGCTATAGACTTCAGTTTATCTTCATTAGTCTTTAGCTTTTCTATCTCATTACCCTAACTACGCTTTCAATGAAAGTGGACAGTATGGGTAATGAGA
>NW_025830292.1:0-1154 GCF_002878395.1 Capsicum annuum | reverse complement strand
TTCCCACTTCCATTCAGGCAACTCAATTTCTTGATACAACCCTCCGAGCCTCATTCGCTCAACTTTCACTTGTTGGCACATCATGCACTTAGCCAAAAAACTAGCCATATCCTTCTTTATTATGTTCCACTAAAACATCTCCTTAAGGTCATGATAAATTTTCATCGAGCTAGGATGAATAGCATAGTGCAACTCATGCGTCTCAGATAAAATCCTTTCTTACAATAGTTCCATATCTGGAATGCACAATCTCCCTTGGTACCATAAGGTACCATCACCTTTAACCTCAAAAGCCATTACTTTTTTCCTACCTACTTTGTCCTTGATCCACATCAAGATAGGATCTAACACTTGCTTCTCTTTCACCTCAGCACCCAGGCACCACTTTGCCACCTCCTGAATAAACACACCATAATATTTAGAGTCTAAGTGGTTGTAACGCCCTGAAAATGGGTTCTGGAGCATCACACGGTGCTTGAGGCTATGAGTAGCCCCAAGCTAACCCTTTAAGCCATTTTCATTCAATTCAACATGAATCAATATGGTTTCCATAAATCACCCTCAAATATAAATAGAGTAATCATAATCCAAGAATAAAAGAATTTTAGAAAGATAACAAAATATGACTTATTAGTCAACTCCCAACATCTATACTAGTCTGACAAGCCTCTAAGAAAATCAATAAAACCAGCAAGCCATTGAGACATGCCCTAACTAACTCATACTCAGTTATCAAATGTAAATAATTCCGTGAAACAACCATCAGACATCACATCCTCAGAACATGAGGACTCACCACAACAAAAGATATAGAACAATATGCCCGAAGAATCACTATCGAACCTGGAACTGAGCACCTGAACTGACATTCTGAGAAAATACAGCCCACATCCGAAGATGTCAGTACCATAGAAAGAAACTGAGTATATGGGGGTGTATGCAGCTGTATAAACATCATCATCATAAATATTTATAAGAAATATGCAGGATGTATGAAAGACTGACATAGCCCGAAGAAAATCATAATAATCATGAGAGGATGAAATAAGTACAATAACATATGTGAGTCATCATATAATTTGTCAATCACTTTCAGTTCATCAAGAATATCAATTCTCATAATGTAAATATCATTTAAATCTTTCGAAAGAATA
>NW_025830291.1:0-1097 GCF_002878395.1 Capsicum annuum | reverse complement strand
TATTCTCTACACTACACTTGTTTCCTTAATTAAGGACAAGATTTAAATCAGCTATTGAACTATACAATTTAGTCCTCTTCTTTAATACACATCATCTGTCTCCAATACTTTTTCTAGTCTCCTGCTGACCTGCTGATCGATATTTAATATCTTCTTTGAGCTTTTGCCTAATTTAAATTTGTGTTATATGCTTATATAAAATTAAATACTATATTTTTATTTACTTGATATTGTGGTTTAGGTAAATTTTGCCTCAACAATAAAATAACAACATAGTCGATGATTGTACAGTAAAATTTCTATATGGGCCAGCCCGTTGGACCTGCCCAATCCAGCCAGTAAATTGTTAGGATTGAGCTACGATTTTTTCAGCCCGTTTAAGAATAAGGATTTTTAGCGCAGCCCATATAAGTTTGTTCGCCCGTGAGACTTGAGCAATATGGGTTGAACTGACCCGTGGGCCAAACAAAAAATAATTAAAAATAGAATAGAGTATTAAGAATTAAAAAAAAAAAAAAAAAGAGAAAAGGACATGGGTTGACCATTTTTTTAAAAAGTGACCACAATTTGAAAGGTGGACACCTTTAGCCAGTTGGATAAATTTCTTTCCCTGTTTTAGCCATTTGCCTAGTCGGCCACATGCAGTTTCTATTTCCAGTTGATACACTTTTATACCATATTAATACACTTTTATACTACATTGATACACTTTAAGAAAAAAAAAAATAGAGGCGATCCTATACCCAATTGATACTCTTTTATACCATATTGATACACTTTTATAACAAGATAGAAGGGAATCTATGTATATGCAGTGTCCATATATCCAATTGATACTCTTTTATACTAGATTGATACACTTTATACCACATTGATACACTTTTATATTACATTGATATACTTTTTAAAAAAGAAAGAGAGGATCATATACTCAATAGATACTCTTTTATACCACATTGATACACTTTATAATAAGATAGAAGGGGAATATATGCATGCATAGACAGTGTTCATATATTCATATAGTCTTTTCAAGCATATGCAATAGCTATTTTTTATTAACCGGCCAGCTAAGACAAATAACAATTTAAAAAAAA
>NW_025830290.1:0-1354 GCF_002878395.1 Capsicum annuum | reverse complement strand
CCTGCATCCATGACTCAAAACTCTATCAAGACGAGCTTTCCTTAAGACTGTCATCACTCAATCCATAATAGGGAGAGGTTTGTCCACCATCATTATTAAAGAAGAGAGAAAAATACAAATAAAAACATTCAATTTCATTTAATTCCCATGCTTCATGCAAACTAAGTTAAAGTATTGCAAGATAATATGTACTCACACAAGGGTAGGGCCACACACCCCCAATAAAAAAATTATAGTGACCTCACTACATAACATAAAAGCATAAGAAGGGTTAAAGGGTTCCCTGAAACTGTATTGATAAACATGTGAAAGGTTAGGCATAGAGGCGCGATCATGACTTGAATGGTGCGTTCAAGGTAACAGAGGCTATCTGGTCCTCTATTTTGCCCTAATTTTTTCTTACAACCTATCCAAAGCACATACAAAGCATAAAAATAATGTGAATTATTCCAAAACACACAAAGATACAAATATGAAAATTATGGGTTGCCTCCCTTCAAGCGCTTGATTTAATATCACGGCACGACACCTCTTTAACGAATATTTATATCTCCACTTAGAGGATTTAAATATTATGCCTAATTTTCAATCAATGCATCTTTGAGGTGCACTGGGAAAATGAAACGGCATAAAGAAATATGTTCTATCATGCCACTTCAAAGACTTGAACCATTTAACTAATTTTGCATCAAGTTTTCGTGTAGTCTCATTGGGTAATAGTGGGAATAGGCCAGTAGTTGAACATCAAAAATTAAGATCATTGTCCTTCAAGTGTGGGGTTTCCTTTTTCCCTTTAGGAGTGATGAACTCCAAAATATAGGGATTTTTCTTCTCTCTCCATAATTCATCATTCACTTAGGTGGTTTGATTTTCATCACATCCACCAAGTATTATGTTGAAAATTAGTTTGAGTGAGGTTTTTTCCTTAAGCCCAGAGTCTCATCCCTATTGGCATCCTCACCTTGAAATGGACTACAGTCTTCATAAGAAATTTGCTTGGATTCTTGTTTTAAATCTAGCACCATTTCCTTTGTTCTGGCATCTTCAACCATATTGAGCTCGGTTGGTTGGGAAATCACCGAAGATTCTTTAATTTCAAGCTCATTTATATGCATGGGCATGGTCATATTATTTGCATGAGTGACCTCTATTTCCATGTCTTCCACTTTCTTGATTTCCTCGATGCATGCCCCTACGGCTTGATGGATATGGTGTAAGTTATCCCCCTTTGATTCTACCCGGTCCAAGATAAGTTGGAGTGTTGCTTCAACACCACTATTTTTAGTGCTTTGTTCTTGGATTGAGTCTAACTCTTCATTGAATTTATGTATGAGATGCACATTATCCTCTGTTG
>NW_025830289.1:0-1580 GCF_002878395.1 Capsicum annuum | reverse complement strand
ATATATATATATATATATATATATATATTGTCGGTTTGATTCGGGTTTGGTTTGACTTTTTTTTGTTAACACCAAACCAAGCCAAGAATGGTCGTTTTTTTTTTCTCTAACGCTAAACCAATCAAACCAAATCATAAATCGATTTTTTTTTATCGGTTTAGTTTGATTCGTCGGTTCGGTTTGACTTGACGGTTTGATCTGTACACCCCTACTTGTGGTTAACCGATTGTTGGGACAATATCATACATGCTTCTCATGTATAAAATTAATAAACAAATTAAAATAAGCATATGTAAAATTAGATAAAAACAGAGTCTAGTGTAGCTTAGAATAGGCTTAAGCTACGAGACATAAAATAAATCTTACACTGCTTATATCCATTCTTTGTAATTTAAATAGATAATCATCTGGGATATAATTGCACCATTATGTCCACATATTTAATCACAAAAAATTAATGAAAAATAAGTGTCCAAAAAGTGTAAAGATGATATAATTAATAACGTGGGGAGGGGAAAGGTGAAAGAACACAAATGCATATTATGACGCCTTTTGTAACTCATAGATACAATAATTGTAAGAAATATGATAGGTTTTCAATTAGTAAATAAATTAATTAATAAATAAAATGAAGGAATTTTTTTTAAAAAAATAAGAAAAAAAGAGAAACAGAAATGAAGGTCATAGAGAGTTGTCACATCATCTTTTCTATATGTCTCCTTTATATATACTAGATAATTATGCCCGTGCTTAGCATGAGTCCAATATGAAGGATTTTGAAATAATTTTTTATTTTCTATGAGTATTTTGAGGTGTAAATCTGAAATCAAATTAAAATTATTTAGTTGATAGTTTTCCTAACATCAATAAACAGTTCTCTCAATTCAAAATCAAAATAAGAAGTATTAGACCAAAAAAACTTTGTATAATAGATTTGAAGTATAAACTACGTTTGACTATGAACTTTGTATAATTGTCAGTGATGTAAATTGGACCCAAATATACTTCTTCTTCATCAAATTTTAATTAGGTTAAGTTTAAAAAAAAATCAAATTTATTTTAGTTTACATATATAAATTAAATTTTATTGTTTAAACGAAACGAATTTCAAATTAAAATAATTTCTATTTAAAATTATTTCCCTTATTCCAATTCAAGTATATTATTTTTCTTTTTAAAAGAATGATTATTTTTTATTTTTGCATATCTTTTTTTCAAATTCTGCATGGCATGTTTAACACCATAAAATATAGGTTCAACCTCAACTTCTAATAGTGTTTCAATCTGACACTTTTGATTCCAATTTTTAAAAAACTTTTGCTTAAACATATTTTCATTCGTCTATTAGATAGTTAAGTTAATCATATAAAATATTTCATCTCCTTAATTATACGTATCAACCTCAAATTGAAATTCTATAAATTTTAAGACTTATTGAGGCGAATATGTATAATTAAAGACGATGACATGTTTTATGTGGTTAACTTAACTACCTAATGGATGATGCGAACACATACAAAAAAATTGTTAAACTGAATTGAAAGTGTGTAACTGAAACACTTATTAAAAGTTTAATTGTC
>NW_025830288.1:0-2603 GCF_002878395.1 Capsicum annuum | reverse complement strand
AACTTTTTAGGCTCATGTATGTAATTTAGCCTCTTAGGCTCATGTTGTGAATTCAACCACTTTGGGTTCATAAGATTTTGATTTGGTATCATTTCATAGCTTTCTCGGCGAGTGAGGATACATTCTGGGGTTCATATCAAAGAGTTTTCATTGCATTTACAAGCATTATGGAGCAATTTGAAACCTTATTACAAGAAGTCATAATTCCTATTTAAAGTTAAAGATAGCTCCCATTATTTTTTTTCTTTATAATGGAACAATTAACTTATCGATTCTTACCTTTATTGGTGAGGAAACAAAATCAATAAATATCATATTCAAGCTTTCAAAAATCACTCCATTAAGTTCTCAAATCATGGATTTTACAGTACTCAATGAATTAAGGAATAGTTATGCCTGTTTCAGTTGAGACTCATTTGTTGCATCTTAACAATTAGAGTTCCGGTGGGAATCTTGGAAAAACAATAGAAAGGTTGTATTCTTTGGTTACAAGAAATCAGCAGAGTTCATCTTAAGGACTACAAATCAAACAATCCATCCGTTAACAAGTTCCTATCTCTGTTTTCACCTTTCTATGTTACAAATTTCAAATCATAAACTAGTAACTACAAAGTTTAGGGATTCCAATAGTTTCAAATTCTCAGAATTTAAAAATATGGCAATAATTCATAGGAATTAATTGGTTTTAAAAAAAATGAAGAGTATTCATGGATTAGGCCGATTCTATAGATTTTCGCAGAAATTTGCTTGTTTTTTGTTCCAGATTTTTTTTTCATAAGCGTATTGATAGACTAACTTAATTGATAAAGATGAAGATTCACTCAAATCTAAACATAACTTGAGATTAATTTAATTAGGGAGAAATAATAAAACTTATAGCATATGAGAAGGAACGGTGTTCAGTAGGAGGTGCGGAATTCATCATTCATCTTTTCTTAGGTTCTAGCCTTGTTTAAGACAACCCTGCTCTAATACCACTTTTTAGAGTGTGTGACCTACTAATTTTAATACTTTACTCTACTGTTTTCCTATCTATGGAACAAGTAAGTAAACGTGGTTCACAAAATTAAAAGTTGAACACAATGTTTTTACGTGGAAAACATCCGGCTCAAGAAAGATGTAAAAAACTACGACCTGTACCTCTACAGGATTTAACCCCAACTTTGCTATAACTCTTGAGACTCAACAATCAATAATATTACAAGACATCTTGTAAAACTAGGAATTAAAACTTCTAACTCCTATACTACAAAAACACAAATCTTCTCAACATAAGTGTTCCTAAGTCTTTGAGTTCCCTTACTTGAAGACACAACTCCTAACTAAGTTTATAGATCATGGAGACTAGAACAATGACTCATTACAACTCAAAGAACTTACCTACTACAAACAGTCTAAGACTTTGCTAAGTAAAGGACCAGGTTCTTCTTCAAGTAAGTGAATTGTTTTCTAATTGTTGATTATCTTATTAGTGCGTGAGTGAATGTTTTCAAAGTCATTTGTTCTATTTAAGTCAACACCTGATAGAGTTCTTTAGTTGATGTATGGTACCATCCTCACTAGGACTCTCAGGTAGTTTCACACATTCTTTACTGCCTTCTCTCACTCTTGTTGTTTGAATATGACTCTTCTTGATTATCTCATAATTTCTGCAAAACTTCTTGTTCGACTTAACTTTTTTAAGATTTCTTGTTCAACTCAACTTTTGCAAGATTTCTTGTTCAAACTAAGCTTCTTTAAGATTTATTGTTCAACTCAACTTCTGCAAAACTTCTTGTTATGATAAGTGTTATCCACTCTTATTTTGCACGCAGAGTCATTTTTTCAATAACTTGCGTGCAACTTTATTCACTTAGATAAAACATCTTGCACAACATGTTTCATTCACATGTCCATTATCAAAACTTCATATGCCCTAACAAATTCCCCGTTTTTGATGATGACAAACTTAGCAGCACAACATTACAAAAAATCTGACAACTCAATAAGGAATTGAAAAAGAATTACAGAATGAAACAGGTTAGTCCAATTGAGTTATAAGCATTGCATAGTCTATTATTCTTCCCCCTTTTGACATCTCGAAAAGATGATCCAACAAGTGAAAATGTCTAATAATTCATGGCCACTAGGGCTATCATTAAGACTGTAGACACGTAATTTTGTCCCTCCCCGAAAGCATTTTTTACCATTTACCCCATCTAACCTCGTATCCTATCCGCGTGGTAATTTTTTCAGGAGGGGCCCACCTCTAACAAAATTGATACCATCACCATACATACATACACACAAAATTGATAAAGGAGAGGGGTCCCATGACTTTTTGGATTGTTCTTTCATTTCTACTTATAGAAGCATACAATTCCACAGACACTAGAGAGAATGCACAGTTCAAGCTTCCATCATCCCTGGTCACCATAGACACACACCACTACCATACATGCACACATATTAACACACGTACAGCTCATCTAAAACACACACACACACATAACACGGGATACACACACTCATCTGATCGAGAGGGAGAAATTGGGCAAAATTAAGGAGATTGAGAGAGAGAGAGAGCAAGAGATCAATCGAGAAGATAGGGTGAAATCGAGTGA
>NW_025830287.1:0-1013 GCF_002878395.1 Capsicum annuum | reverse complement strand
CCGTGTTACAACTAGGGGGTAGTTTCGGGTCATGGTAAACTTGGTATTAGAGCATAGAGTTCAAGTTTACTTGGGTGTCTATGAAGCCGTGTCTAGTAGAGTCTTGGGGAACGATATAGAGATGTTTGTACTTTTCTTCGAGAGGCCATAGGGCATTTAAGAAACGTTTCCTTTCTTTCATGTCTCAGATCATGCAGTAGAAGTATTCTCTAAGGAACTTCTACAGATTCTTACGTTAATCCATTTATGTCAACACTGCCTTATTCTTGAGGAAATAACAACAATGAAGCTCAAATTCCTATAGACAGTTATGGGGGGTAATATATATGGGATTAGAGGGATCCCATCAGTACCCTTATGTTTTAAACTTTAAAAATGTTCATTTTTGTTCATGAAAAATCGTGCATTGAGCCGAAGTCAGATGTTCTTTTAGATCCTTTCTTAGAATCCTATAACTGCATACGATCTAGACTTACAAACATGAACCCAGAAGTTTAGAAGCAGTAAGTTGGGGATAATGTTTATTTATATTTAGCAGATTATGTATCCATGGGTCTAGTTGTATAAAAGTGAATCAGTAGGCTTGAAACAGTGTATGCAAGAATTTTTATGTTGGGTATGTTGGAGTAATGGTGATAATCATGGTTTAGGGAGAAATATAAGCTTAGGGATGTGATATTAGTAGGCTATGATTGGTGTTACTATGGTTCATTAGAAGAGTGGGAATATCCATGTTAAGTAAAACAATCTAAGTTTTAATCTTGTATGATTGAGCTAATAGAAAGAAGAGTTGAAGTTCTAGACGGTGTGAACTCATGTATGACAATAATCCTAAAAATTCTAAGTTGGTCAATGTTTCAGTTATTGTATAATGACTATTGAGACGATAGAAAGATAAGAGTTGTATTTCAGAAGGAAGTTTTAGCAGTGGTTCTACACTTTTAGGTGTAGTCTTTCTGGTTGAGCTTATTATTTATATGTATTTATATATCTCGAGCTCTAGAGTAAAGTGG
>NW_025830286.1:0-1357 GCF_002878395.1 Capsicum annuum | reverse complement strand
AACTCGAACCCCGGGCCCACCCCCAAAACTATAGGCTATGGCTCACCGATTTGGCCCGAAGATGCCTTGTTTGCGCCGTTTCGCCCATTTGTCCACTCAAATAGTGACAAAAATTTAAACGAACCACACTGGGACAATCCCCAACCTCCCTGGCACGCCCTGGTTTATTTTCAGCCAATAGCATAGTCGGACCCCGGGCCCACCCCCAAAATCGTGCGCTATGGCTCACCGATTTGGCCCGAAGATGTTTCTCCCGTTTGTCCACCCAAATGGCTATAAAAATTTAAATGGATCACATTGGGATGATCCTCAACCTCCCTGGCATGCCCCAGTCGATTTTCAGCTCACAGCACGCCCAAATCCCAAGCCCACCCCTAAAACCGTGGGCTATAGCACATCGATTAGGCCTGAAAATGCCCTATTTGCACCGTTTTGCACGTTTGTCAATCTCCCTAGCATGCCCCAATCGATTTTCGGCCCACAGCATATTCGGACCCTAGGCCCACCCACGAAACCGTGGCCTATTACACACCAATTTGGGATGAAACACTCCGCTAGTGCCGTTTCGCCCATTTGTCCACCCAAATAGCCACGAAAATCTAAATAGACCATACTGGGATGATCCCCAACCTCCCTGGCATGCTTGGATCGATTTTCGGCCCACAGCACGTTTGGATCCCGGGCCCACCCCCAAAATCGTAGGATATAGCACACCAATTTAGGCCGAAAATGCCCCGTTCGTGACGTTTTGCTCGTTTTTTCACTAAAATGACAATAAAAATTTAAACAGACCACACTAAGACGATCCTGAACCTCCTTGGCATGCCCCGGTCAATTTTTGGCCCGCAGCATGCCTGGATCCCTGGCCCACCCCCAAAACCGTGGGCTATAGCACACTGATTTTGCTCCAAAATGCCCCGTTCACGTAGTTTCGCCCATTTGTCCACCAAAATTGCCACGAAAATTTAAATGGACCACAATGGGACTATCCCCAACATTTCTGGCATACCCCAATCAATTTTTGACCAACAACACGCTCGCACCCCGAGCCCACCCCCAAAACCGTAGGCTATAGTACGCCGATTTGGCCTGAAAATGTCCCATTCGCGCCATTTCGCTCGTTTGTCCAACCAAATGGATACGAATATTTAAACGGACAACACTGGGATGATCCCCAGCTTTCCTTGCACACTTTGATCATTTTTTGGCCCACAGAATAACTGTACCCTAGGCCCACCCCTGAATTCATAGGCCATAGCACACCGATTTCGCTAAAAATGACCCGTTCACAATGTTTCGCCCGTTTGTCAACCCAAATGGCCACAAAAATTTTAACAGACCATACTAGGACAGTCCG
>NW_025830285.1:0-1406 GCF_002878395.1 Capsicum annuum | reverse complement strand
GGGGGGGGGGGGGGGGGGGGGGGGGGGGGGGGGGGGGGGGTATGGAGTTTTCCATTCATGCAAGGTGATTTAAGGGAAAGCCCTGAAGGTTGTTCAGAGAGAAAATGATGGAGAGATTCAAGGTCTTCTACTGATTTACCTGGCTTATACTTATCATGATCTGTGTGGAATTAACTAAGGTGCACGCAAGTTGACCTAGAGACCATGGTAATCAAAATAGAATAATCATAATAGAAATAAATAAGGTGGAGCATTGCACTTGAACGATGCCGAAGGAAGCTGCTTCTTTTTATACCAATTGGTGAAGGAAATTGTTTTTAACGCAAAATCACCAGAGAAAAAAACACTTAGAGCCCGTTTGGGATTGCACTGCTTATTTGAGAAGCACTTTTATAAAATGGCTTTTCTGAAAAGTGCTTTTAAAAAAAAAACAGTTTGTGTTTGGTAAATTCATTCAAAAAGTGTTTTTGATAATCAAATTGTGTCTGGATAATTTTTTTCAAGAAGTGTTTTTTTGAGACAAATGACCAAAAAGGACATCTATCAATAGACTTTTTTTACTAAAATCAAATTATAGAGAAAAATTATTTTAAATATCTATTATAATATTTTTAATTAATCTTTTTTAATTTAATTAAAAAGCACGTACTCTAAAATTTTCAATCAATATTTATATACATAAATAAAAAAATGAAATGGTGATATATTGCTTAAATAATTTAAATACTACTTAAAACATCAAACAAAAATGAATACAGAAGTTATTTCATAAATTATGAAAAAATTAACGACAAAAATAATTAGACCTTCATACATCACAAAAATTCTCAACAATTTCATCCCTAATTTTATTACGCAATATCTCTATACTTGTAGAACATCTGTCTTGTATTTCTAAAGGTATACCAAAAGGCTGGTCTACTTCTTCGATCTCTGTGATGATGCCTTCGTTAGCATAATAGTTAAAGTCTTTTTTAATATATTTTTATGGTGTCCAAATTTACAACGAAAAAGCAGTCATAATATTTTAACAAATATGTCACTTTTCATGAATTATTTATTTAAAATTAAATATTTGAGAAAAAATTTATATGTGATATCAAAATACAATCTTGTAACATGATTCATCTGTCAATTGTTATCATTAATAATAATAAAATAATTTATATATTCTTTAGTCATCATCATCAATGATATTTTCAAATTATTTAAACAAAATGAGTGAATAAAATAATAATATATAAATCATAAAGAACTATGACGTAAATATAAAATATAAATTTTTAAAAATCAAACATTAATTATATACTCTTGGAGGCAGCCATGGAGTGCCTAGCGTGCATTATAAAGGGAGGGTAGGAGACTATTACATAATGGTATGTGTAGTAAAGTTATGCTTTTTTCCA
>NW_025830284.1:0-2282 GCF_002878395.1 Capsicum annuum | reverse complement strand
TCTGATCTTTCATGTTTCTATGTTAAGAAAGTGTATTGGTTATCCTTCTTCTGTTTTTCCATTGGAAGGACTAGTTATTTAGGATTCTCTGTCTTATGAAGAAGTCCCAATTGAGATATTAGATAGGCAAGTTCGTCGGTTGCAAACCAAGGATGTGTCTTCAGTTAAGTTTCTATGGAGGAACCATAAGGTGAAAAAAGCTACTTGGGAAGCTTAAGAGGACATGAAGTCCAAGTATCCGTATTTGTTTTCTTCTCCTGGTATTCGTGCGGAGGGTATGTGTTCTTCAACACATCTTTATTTTCTGAGTTTGTTAAAAGAAAGATTAATATTTTTGCCTCTTTGTTTTCTAACTTTATTAAAAGAAATGTTTGATAATGCAAATGACTATGTGTGTGGTTACCATTCCCTTATTCGTGATTCGAGGATAAATGTTCCTAGAGGAGGAGACTAAAACATCATAGGTTTTGACCCTTAGAAAATTTCTTCGAATTCCATTCTTCGAACCCAATACGACTTATGGGTACGAGTTGTATGTTGGGATATGAGTCGAATGGTCCTATTATATGCTAGCCAGTCTTAGTTGGTGGGATAGTTTTGGTCGCTGGAATGGGTACGACTTAGAGGCATGAGTCATAGGGTTTGGAATGAGTCATATCAGGGACTCGTATGGTAGGCAGTGTTTGATCCTTCGGGTATTTCATTCTTCCAAGGATACGGTTCATGGGTATGGATCGTATACTATGGTTACAACTTTATTGGAAGAGTCGTATATTAGAAGTTCTTGATCCAAGGGTTGAGGCTTGGATATGTGTAGTGGGTACCAATCGTATAGGAGGGTATGACTCATGTGGGTCAGTCGTATCACTATGATGGGTTTTTAAGAGATTTAAGTGGGGGTATTCTGGACATTTTCCTATTTACCCTAACTAAGACCCACGATTTCTAAAATACTTAGGAGGTTATTTACCCTATTATTCTATTCATTAACACTTAAAAACTATTCCAAAACACTTCATAATTCTCTCAAGAGATTTTGGGGAAAGAAGGCCAGGGTTTCATCTTGAGGATTTCTTTGGGGCTTGTCTTAGTAAGACCCCACAAAATTATCTCATAGTCTGAGCCTTAGAGCGTGTACAGTGAAGCATAAATTCGGTCTTCAAATATTGACAAGTGTCTTCCCAAGTGAGAAATATTTTAAACCATGTAGAATTTCTCTAATATCGACTTTTTTCATGTAGAGAATTGAATAAGCTTTCCGTCGATACCAAATTCGTCTAAATCTGACACTCGGACAAAGTGTTAGAACCATTTTAGTGAAACAGTGTGCCATCTAGAACTTTAACACATCGCGGAGCCAATAAAATGGCAATCGTCAAAATTCAGTGAGCCTCCGCGATTATGGCGCATCGCTCCAAGGATTAATTTCAGAATTATCAATTTCCAGTGCACCAACATAATTCCACCGCATCGTGGTGCCTTCCAGTTCGCAACAAAGGTGGCAACAGGATTCTTCCGTTTCCCGATTGTCCAATTTCCAGTGAGCTGGCATGATTATGGCATGTCGTGCTAGTATGTAAAATTGGGATTCTTCCATTTAATTTCAAGGGCAAAAAGGGTCTTTTCCCAACCCCTATATATACTCCTTAACATGGGATTTTGCCTTATTTCACCAAAAATATCATTGTTTTCTCTCAAAGTTGTTCAAGAACAAGAGCTAGTGTTCCAAAACCAAAAACCTTCCTTCTTCTTCAAGAGAAATCAAGAAATCATGAATCTCCCCAAGATCTTTCAAGAAAGAGTTTCTCTAAGGTATGCAGATGTTGATTCTTGGGTCCTTTTCATCCAAGAATCTCAAGAACCCTTTTCTAAATTTCAAATCTTTTATGTTTATGAGTTTTCATGATTCATGTGAGTTGAAATTGATGTTCATGCTATTATTGAGTTGTGATTCATGTTTGTTTGCAAGGTTTTCAAGCTTTGACCCTAGTATGTGATATTCATGTGATGTTCATGATAAACCCTCTTCATGTTGCTTGTTAAGTGATGTGTTCATGTCAATTAGGTGTAGAAATTGTTGAATAAGCAAAACATGATCCCTATATGTTTGATAAAATGCTTATGTGAAGGAATTAGAGCCATTCTAGCATGTTGATTAGAAATTCCCAATTGTGTGTAAGCCTATGTATGCCAAGTGTTTGTTGAAAAGCCTTAGTGAATGAATTATGGCATGATAGCATGAAATTTCCTAATTATGTGCTCTTTGATACATGGTAAGACTT
>NW_025830283.1:0-1088 GCF_002878395.1 Capsicum annuum | reverse complement strand
AAATTTATCAAGCCAAGGTCGATATAATTTTGAAGATGCCCGAGCCTTAAAACATTCATGAGTTAAAAAGCCTTCAAGGAAGGCTAGCATATTTAAGGAGGTTCATCTCAAACCTGGCTGGAAAATGTCAACCATTTAGTCATCTCATGAAGAAGGACACTCCCTTTAAATGGGACCAGGCTTGTAGTAATGCCTTTGAGAGTATCAAATCATACTTAATGAAGTCACCAGTTCTTGCAGCACCCACACCTGGGAAACTATTGATACTCTATGTCACAGCACAAGAGAGGTCAGTTGGAGCACTACTGGCTTAAGAAAATAATGAAGGCAAAGAGAACTCTCTTTACTATCTGAGCAGAATAATGACACCAAATGAGCTAAAGTATTCTCCAACCAAAAATTTGTGTTTGGCATTAGCCTTCTCAATTCAAAAGCTGAAGCACTACTTTCAGGCTCATATTGTTCGTCTTGTGTCTAGGGAGAATCCCATCAAGTTTGTAATGTCGAAATCATTACTTAGTGATCGACTTGTAATATGGTACCTTCAATTTTAACAGTTTGAGATTGTGTATGTTCTCTAAAAGCCCGTAAAGGGACAAGCATTGGCTGACTTCTTGGCAGACCACTCGATATTTGATGATTGGGAATTGAGCAATGAACTTCCTGATGAAGATGCAACGGTTATTAAAGACAAAAACCCGTGGAAGATGTAATTTAATGGTGCCGCACATCGAGATGGAGATGGTGCCGGTGTGGTGTTCATCACTCCACAAGAAGAGGTCATCCCATACTCTTTTACCCTAATAAACCGTTGCTCTAATAATGTTGTTGAATATCAAATATTAATACTTGAACTTAAGATGGCAGTTGATAGATTATAAACAAATATCAGAAATAAAAATAGATAATACAGAATATATGCAGATAGATTATATAGATTATGAATTAGAAAGTGAGGATAGTATATATGAAATTTCAGAAAACGAAACAGATAATGAAATAGATAATGAAATAGATAGTGAAATAGATGAATCAAATGATTAAAGAAGATATAAAAATAATAACAAAGGAAGAATATTTAAATGATG
>NW_025830282.1:0-1091 GCF_002878395.1 Capsicum annuum | reverse complement strand
AAGCCTCTTCTAGAAGTTGTAACACTTCTTCTTCATTGGTTTCTTGGCTGTCCATGTCTTGCAGGGCCTTTTTTAGTTTTTCCTTTAATGCCTTCTTATTTTGAGAAGCACTGGTGGAGGATGCTGTAGTTCTCTCTTTGCTAGGAGTTTTGGGAGCTACTGGCTTGGGAGTCCAGCCTTTGACCATTATCTCTTTGGATAAATATTTGATTCTGTCTTGCTCTCCTTTAGCGAAGTTCCAAGAAATAATAAAGGAGAGTTGCTTTTTGATGAAGAACTTGCACATCTGAATATGCTCTGGGAGGGTTACACACCCTTCTTTTGCACAGAAATCAGTGAATCGAATTAAGATTTGTTGGGGAAGAATTTCATTGGTTCCTCCAAAATATATCCACCATTCATAGAACCATCTAGGAATAATGGCATCTACCATAGCTGGACAATATTTAATAAACCAGGTGTGTCCTGGTCTAACATATAAAAAAATGAACCATGCAGACTTATAGTCGTACCAATTGTAGGTTTGTGGCCTATGGGGCATGGATAGTGCAATTGGTGTATGCAGGTGATCTGCAAACCAGTTGAAAGGAGTTAAAACTCTTTTAATAGTGAACCTAGAATAATCAATATATTTTGGATTCCGCACATTCATAGAATGCTCAACTTCAATAGAATCGATTTCTACCAGAATGGCTTCATAGTATCTTCTTGTTTTGATTGGATTCTCAGTATCCACGAAATTTTTATCATTGTAGACTGGTTTGATTAGTTGCTCTAATGGATATCCTTCATATTCCTTGTCTAGAGCAATAATTGGCATTACCTGAGTGGTAACGAATTTGAATTCTTCCTTGATCGGAGGAGGTGGTATTGGCTTAATCACTGTGGGATCTACAGCTTGGGCGAAGCTTTCAGGAGCCTTCATAGCGTAACTCTGTTTAGACTGAACAGAAGAACTCGATGATTGCCCTTTATCAAAGGGCTTATTAGTCTTTAAGTCTACCAATTTGGACGGCATCGGAGAAGGGAGTTTTGGAAACTCCGCCAAAGCTGCATATTGATTTTGGAACGGTGATTGAAGTTCCGATTTT
>NW_025830281.1:0-2738 GCF_002878395.1 Capsicum annuum | reverse complement strand
ACCAAAGCATACAGATTCAGTATTTTTCAGTATTTTAGTTTATAGATTTTACTCAATTAATGTTATATGCTTGTTCATGCATCCCCAGTGTCTACAGATTTTCACGTATCTTCTATATTTATAGACTTTTATGTGTACTCAGTATTGATAGATTCTCCATATTTTTAGTATATACAGATTCCATGTTCTCTACTCAGTACTCTATGTTTCCATGCATATTCAGATAATTATTTGTTCTATTCATCAAACCATGCATATCAGCCTATCTCATTTAGCATACCAGTACATTCAAAGTGCTGATCACATACCTTTATTTTGCACTATGATGTATTATATCATAGGTGCTGACGCTTAGTTCCTGAACTGCGCTTGGCCCTTACTCCTCAGGCTATCAGCAGTACAGCAGTATTGGTGAATCCTCATCATTCAAGGACATATTATTTTACATTATATCTCTATGTTAGTAGTTAGTAGAGTTAGTTCGGGTCCTGTCCCATAAACTCATATTAAGTTAGTCAGTTTTAAAAGATTTTCAGACATTAGAGTCTGTTATTTATTATTTAGATTTTCAATAGACATGTTAGTTTATCAGTATTTAATCAGATTCAGTCAGCTTTTCTGTAGATTCATATTTCAGTATTGATTTAGTCATAAAACCTTATGGCAATATCAGATGTTTTCTATAATTGTGCTATTACTATTTAGTGCTCATAACAGGTACCAGCACATGGGTAAGCTTGTGGTCCCTTGGGACTGTAAGTACTGTGTGACGACTAAGCGGTAGTCCTAAGTCATTACAAACATGGTATTAGAGCCTGAGGTTTTAAAGTGTCCTAGAAAGTCTGAAAGTGACGTCGAGTAGAGTCTTATGCATGGGTGTGTAGCGTACCCACTTATGGACGAGAGACTACAAGGTGTTTAGGAAATAGTTTCCCTTCAATCAGTATTCATGTTGTATGAGTGAGAATGATCTTAAGTTAAACTCCCTGTCTAATCCATTTCTTCCTTTCATTTACGGAATATGCCTCCTAAGAAGAACAGGAAATCAGCTAGCCCCTCAGCCCATCCGGGCAGATCCTCTGGACAAAAACATCTCTCACACAGAATTTAGGGTTGCGTTCACTACTCTATCCAACTCTATACAACACAGAATGAATGGCCAGCTACTAATTCGAACAACCCAGTGGCCAATACTGCTGCAACTAGAATTCGGGATTTCACCTGAATAAATCCTCTTTCTTTCACGGGATCCAAGTCTGAAGCAGATCCATAGGAATTCTTATATATAGTACAAAATATAACGGATGCTATGGGGGTGATCCATAGTCAGAGTGCTGAATTGGCTACATATCAATTACAGGATGTAGCCCATACTTCCTTTAAGTAGTGGAAGGTGGATAAGGGTATTAATATAGGGCTTGTAGAGTGGGAAGAGTTTGCAACAGCTTTCTTAGATAGATTCTTCCCATTAGAGTTGAGAGAGATCAAAGTGTTAGAGTTCTTTAAATTGAGGCAGGGCAGCATGAGCATGAGGGAGTATTCCCTCAAGTTTGCTCAGTTATCTAGGTAAGCTCCTTATGTGGTAGCTGATAACAGGTCCAAGATGAGTAAGTTTATATCTGGTGTATCTGATAGTGTGGTCAAAGAGTGCAGGACCGCAATGCTTATTAGTGAGATGAACTTGTCTAGGCTGATGGTCTATCCTGAATAGATAGAAGATCAAAATATTAAGGAGAGGGAGATAGGAGATTAGAGGGCTAGGATGAGTAGTTTTAATTTCAGTCAGCCAAAGTCAGAAGATGGTAAACGTCCTCAGTTTCATCAGAGGTTTACAGCCCTAGCACCCTCTTCGCTAGTTCCCCAGTATCCAAATTCAGAAACGATAATAGGGATAGGGCATCAAGCTCAAAGTCCCTGTTCAGTATTAGAAGTGCTCGTACAAATCCTCTACTTTAAAAATATGGCAGACACCATCAAGGTGAGTGTAGAGCAGGTAGTGATGTGTGCTTTAGGTGTGGAAAGCCAGGCCATCAGATTTGAGAGTGTCGGGTAGTTGCTCAGAAAGGTAGGGATAAGCGCCAACAGGGCCAGTCCCATCAATCGTCAGTTCCATCCGGTCGCCCAACTCAGTAGGGTGCCACTTCCAGTGCTACTAGTAGTCAGCGTCCGAATAGATTATATGCTCTTCAGTCTCACCGAGATCAGGAAAATTCTCCTGACGTAGTTAGTGGTACATTGTAGGTCTTTCACTTACATATTTATGCTTTACCAGATCCTGGAGCTTCTCTTTCTTTTATAACTCCATATATAGCCATCAACTTTTGATTAAGTCCTAAACCATAGAAGAGCTTTTTTTCGTGTCTACCCAGGTAAGCGTTTCCATTATAGACAGACAGGTATACAAAAATTATCCGGTTATAATATCTCAAAAAGTTACCTCAGTTGATCTCGTTAAGTTAGAGATGATGGATTTTGATGTTTTTCTCAGTATGGATTGGATCCACTCTTGTTATGCCTCTGTTGATTATAGAAATAGAATAGTTCATTTTCAATTCCCATTTGAACTAGTCCTTAAATAGAGGGGTAGTACCACAGCTCTTAGAGGTCAGTTGATTTTGTACCTTATATCTCAAAAGATGATGTCGAAGAGGTGTATTTACCATCTTATGTGAGTCAAAGACTCTAAATCAGAAACTTCAACTCTTGAATTAGTTCCAGTAGTAAATGAATTTTCAGAT
>NW_025830280.1:0-1609 GCF_002878395.1 Capsicum annuum | reverse complement strand
TTCTTCTGGTACCTCTTAGTCAAACCTGAGTAACACTCAAAAATTCTCTTGCATACATCTAAGACAAGAACAAAGCCAACCCCATCATTTCAAGTGCATTATGTGGTGAGCTTTAGACTAGTTCATTGCATTGCATTGTTGATCCAAAACTTGACCTGAATGTCTGTTGAGGTGAAATTCTGAATTACACTTAGTTTGGGAAAGGATTGTAGGCCTTCCTTGACTAGATTGTGCCTTCCACAGCCTACCAAATGACATCAATCCCTAGTATTTCTCCTCTTTGAGTCAAAAATCTTTTATTTGGAATAACCACATTTAAGCCTATACCTTTTGAGTGCTTACATGCACTATCCCTCTTTGGCCCAACTCCTTGAGCGTACTAAGTACGTGCAAGTTGCGAATAAAGATTCAAGATCAAAGTTGCTAAAGGCAAAGGACGTATATCCCCAGAAGAACAAAATAAAAGATGACTTCAAAGAAAGAAGGAGAAAGAACCCCCACAAAGAAAAAAAAGAGAGATAACTCTGATAAAGGTGGGGAATCATCATCCCTCAAAAAGAAAAAAAAGGAAGGAAAATATATCGAAAAGGGGAAAAACTACAACACAAGATTCAAAAAAAGTCGTAACAAATACAAAACAAGGGGCAAAGAAGCAAAACAAAGAAGATCGAGCATCAAAAACATGAATACAGTGAAATGCCCATTGAGGAATTAGTCACTTTTATCCCAGATGTCATTCTACCCGACCCCAAGCCTACATTACAAACCAATAACAAGTCCTACAAGATCCTACTCTGAGTTTGCTTACATTAGTGGATACTTACATGAAAGTCAAGCCTATGATATCACAATTACATTCATTGGACTTCTTTCTGAGTGTGAGCATATATCTCTAAACATCTCCAAATTCAAGAGAAAAGTAATACTCAAATAGGTGTGAGAATGAGATATTTTTTCTGGAGAAGGAACTTGAAACATGGGAACATGCACAGTTCAAAATCTTTGTTTGAAGCAAGACGAACAAATCTTGTTGATACTTAGGTATGTCTGAGGTACCACTCGAAGCTATGGAAGTTACTCCAAAATCGATCTCGGTTAGTTGAAAAAGGGATAGGGGGATTCTTATACACACTACTAATTGTTGGTACCGACTGTAGTCAAGACACAATTATATCTTTTCATTGTTCAACATTTCTTACAAAGAAAATACAAAATAATCTTCTGCATTTTCACCTTTCTGCATTCTTATAAAGAAAACACAAATCATGTTCTGCATTTTTACCTTTCAGCACTTCTTGCAAATAAAACACAAAGTAATCTTCCACATTTTTCATATTTCAACACATTTTTACAACGAAAATACAAAAAAAAAAATCTTTCTTTTCAAACCATGCCTTCACATACATGCATCACACTTTACGTGCAAGACGCCTATCTCTGAATACCAACAATTGGTCTTTCTCTTCAAGATACAGGCTTCAAACACGGTCATTTTGATTTTCAATTAGAGTTCTCAGAGCTTTTTAAATTTTCATAGCCCCGCCAGTCGAGTGGCTATTACCTTTCAAAGCCCCACCAGTCGAGAGGCTTTTTACATTTTCATAGCCCC
>NW_025830279.1:0-2135 GCF_002878395.1 Capsicum annuum | reverse complement strand
GAAGTCTCAAGGACACCATCTACTGCTGACCTTACAACTCAGCCACAGGACTCATAATAGGACCCTATGATTCATATGTCCTAGTCGTAATCAACATAGAACCCATTTGGTGTATGCACTGGACACCCTACGGTTTACACCCCATGAATCGCAATAAATTCCCACAGCTCATAGTGAGCCACTTTTACTTAGAGTAGAATCATCCCATAAAATTACATAATTTGTTTACGATTCATCCCAACGACTCGTCAAGTCACCCTACGACTATAGGGCGAGTCGTAACCGGGCAGTGAGCTCAAAACTCAAGGAATTTTCAAGGGCCAAAATCTGGGGTGTTTCAATTCTCTCCTACTTGGATTATTCATCCTCGAATGATGGGACAAGGCATATATTAGCATGAATTGACTCTACATACCTCTACTCTTACCTTTAGCAAAGATAGAAAATAAAGATGCTAAGGAAATCACTCTTTCCTTTAACAAAGAAAACAAAGATGTCAAGGAATACATATACCTTAAGCACGATTATTCGGAGCGGAAAACAAGAATGAATACTTGGAATTCATTTCATCTTTGGATTTCCATGTAGCCTCTTCAACCTTGTGGTTCCTCCATAGAACCTTTCCCTAAATTACATCCTTTGTCCGCAACCACCGAACTTGCCGATCCAAAATTTTAACTGGGACTTCCTCATAAGATAAAAATTCCAAAATATCTACCTTTTATAAATAAATAATAGTCAAAGGTTTACCCAAATACTTTCTCAACATCAAAATGTGAAACACCGAATGAATAGAGCTTAAACTGGAGGGCAACTCCAATTCATATGCAATATTACCAACCCTCTTCAACACCAAGTACAGACCAATATATCGGGGACCGAGCTTTCCATTCTTCCCAAACCACATTACTCCCTTCATAGGAGACACCTTCAAGAACATCCAATTGCAAACCTCAAACTCTAATTCCCTTTGCCATCCGCAGAGGACTTTTGGTGACTTTGGGCAGCTTTAATCCTATTACGAATCACCTTCACCTTCTCCATTGTTTGGTGAACCAAATCCGAGCCAAACATCTCAACTTCATCAACTTCAAACCACCCAATAGGAGACCTATATCTCCTACCATACAAGACCTCGAAATGAGCCATACCAATACTAGAGTGGTGGCTATTATTATATGCAAACTCTATAAGAGGTAAATGATCAACCCAACTACCACCATAGTCAATCACACAAGCTTTAATCATGTCTTTCAGTGTCTGAATAGTCCTTTTCGCTTACCCATTCGACTGCGGGTGAAAAGCAGTACTAAGGCTCACCTTAGTTCATAAACCTCTATAAAACAAACACCAAAACTGAGATTAGAACTGAGTACCACGATCTGACATGATAGAAATAGGCACTCCATGCAACTTCACAATCTCTTGGAGGAACAACTTCACATAATATTTTGTCGAATAATTAGTCTTCACTGGCAAAAAGTGACCAGACTTAGTCATCCTATCCATGATGACCCAAATTGAATCAAACTAATTTTGAGATTGAGGAAGGCCAGTAACGAAATCCATGTTAATCATCTCCCACTTTTATAGTGGCATCTTAATTTCATGATACAACCTTCTGGGCCCATAAGTGCTCAACCTTCACTTGTTGACACACCATGCATTTAGCCACAAAATTGTCCACATCTTGCTTCAAATTATTCTATAAATAAATCTTCTTAAAATCATGATACATCTTTGATGAACCAGGATAAATGGCGTAACGCAATTCATGAGCCTTATCCAAGATCCTCTTTCGCAACCCATCTACATCGGGAACATAATAGGCCTTGGTACCTCAAGATACCGCCGCCACCAATCTCAAAAGCTATAACCTTTTGTTATCCCACATCTCCCTTATTACTTTTTAAGATAGGATCCAATACCTGCTTCTCTTTTATTTCAATACCAAGAGAGAACTGCACCACCTTTTGCACAAACACCCCCTCCCGTTCTTAGTATCCAAGAGACGAACTCAAAGATTAGCCAAAGGTGAATATCTTTCACCAATTCCCTCTTATCCTCATCCACATAAGCTTGACTCCGCATGGATAACCTACTAAGAGTATTAACAACCACATTAGCTTTACCTA
>NW_025830278.1:0-3463 GCF_002878395.1 Capsicum annuum | reverse complement strand
TTAGATAAAAACTTATGAGCATACTTGGATAACTGACTGAACTTAAGACAGTACTCCTTCACTATCATAGAGTCCTTCCTCAGGTTCATCCTTCTTTGACCCATAGAACTCAGGTGGATTAATCCTCATAAGGTCTCGAATTTTGGCTACAGCAAAATTACCATTTTGCTAAAGTGGGACTATTGCCTGTTGGTTTCCCTGAACATTGGCATTCACATCTTAGTCCAACGCTTGGAAGGCAGCCCAAAATTCAACATTAGATACATTCTCATTCAAAGGTTCTGCATGCGGGGGTAGTTGATCACCATTTATACATGCTTTGGCTTAGTAGGGAGGTATATTCTGTCCTGCAAAAGCACAAGTTAAGGCAGATAGAGACAATTGTAAGCACGATAGATCATGAAAGGAAAGATGATTCCTAACTCTCTCCATAGCCTCTTGATCATAAATGTGGCGCCTTTCACATTCATGATCAAGACTCTACGTAACGTGGCCTCTCAGACTCCCTAGGAATCTTTAAAACCTTAGGCTCTGATACCAAGTTTGTAACACTCTTGAAGTACCCCTGGATGTTACACGATGCTCAAGACTACGAATAGCCCTAACCTAACCCCTGATATTTATTTATCTTAAAACTCATGTAAGAAGTGATCTAACATATATAGAAACTGAAGGTAAATGATTTTATAATTTAATAAAATTCTTTAACTTGGACATCTTAAATAAACTCTTTGATCTTAAAACATACACAGTCTGACAAGCGTCGACTACTGACTAGAGAGCCACTGGGACAGACCCCAGCTGACCTGAACATAAATAGAAATCAAATAGCTAAAATACTTACATCACTAAATAGAAGTCTAATAAGCTGGGTCCTTAGACTATGAGGACTCACCAAAAGTCGGGATATAGGGAATGATGCCCGTAGTCAATCATGTAGCTAGAAACAAGCACCAGGACCTACATTATAAGACAATGTATCACATAGACATATATGTGGGTCAGTACCTCTGGAATATACTAAGTCTGTCTGGGTGAATGCATAAGTAAAAAAATGACTGAATATGTAAGTTAACTTTCAAATAATGCAGGCTAAGCATAAATGACTCACCTTGAGCTTGAATAAAATGAAATATTGTAAGATCATAAAACGTGAGTAATGAAGCAAGTGAATAAACTTAGTGAGCCATAACACTTCGTTTCTAAGGTATTTACTCTTATCCTTTATTATGGGAGATTTTTCTAACCGGCATAAATCATGTGAGATACCATGGAGTCTGATGTCTCACCAATGTTGGGGAGAGTTATCCTATCTTTGCCATCAAAATAAAACCTTAACTTATGTGATTACTGAACTTTATCCATATTGGGAGAAAGCTTAACCTATGGTGGCTCGTAGTTACCAGCAATTTTTTAATACCCCTTACTTTTTCTAGATAATTTCATCTCAAGAATTTCTAGTATTAACTTTTAAATTGAATGATGGTTATTCCATGAAGAATTTTCAAGATTTTCACTTTTTGTCATGTGGGAAATTCAATAAGTTTATCATCGATATAAGATTGGCCCAAAAACGATAACCTAGTCAGAAGTTACAACTATTTTAAGTTCCTATCATAAAATAGTGCCATATTAGTCAGTGGCGCGCCGCGCCACAAGGGGAAATGGAATTTGAAAAATACCAGTAAGGGCCCGTGATTATGGCGCGTCGCGCCAGGGCCCAGATTCAGAATTGTCCTTTTCCAGTGTCTTAGCGCGATTTCCTCCGTGTCACGCTAAAGTTCTAGGTCACAAAAGAAGGGGCAATGTGATGGATCCGCATTGTGCTATCCCTCAGTTTCCCAATTGTCAAATTCCAGTGACATGGCACGATAGGGCCGCGTCGCGCTAGGGGTTCAGTTCGGGAAAATTTTACTGAAAATAAATGACATGTCCAGGGTTAAAAGGGTCAACTTCCCACCCCTATTAAATCCCTATAACACGTGATTCAACCACTTTTCACCCAAAATACACTCTCTTTTCTAAAAAACTTCTCAAGAACAACCTAGGGCTTTTCATAGAAGATTCAGAATCCAAAATTTCCTTCGTTAATTTCACGAAATCACAAACCAAGGTATGCATAGTGTTCATTCATGGACTCCTTTCATCCATGAAGATCAAGAATCTTTTTTCTAATTTTAAGTTTATGGATTTCTTTATGAAATTTTATATTGGGTTTGTTTTTTGTATGTTGAGAATGATCAATTGAATTCAAATCCATGTTGGGTGATCAATTTTATGTGGAATTGATTTGTATAGATGTATATTCATGTGAACCTATGAATAAACCCTAGGATGATGAAATTAGAGATGAATCATGATGATTAATTGTTGTATAATGTTATCTACATGTGCTATGCCTACCATGTGTTTGATTAAATACCTAGATGAAGGAACAATGCCCAACTAATATGATATCATGAAATCCCCATGTATGTACAAGTTATGCCTATCACATATTTTGATGGAATGCTTCTATAAATGTACTATGGATTATGATGTTGGTTATATGTTCAAATAAGTTATGCTTGGTCAGTTTCCTTCCATCGAGTCCTGGGGGTACTTGTACCCAAAACATTAGCAGTGTGCTTAAAGTCATGTCATGTTGTCACGATACTTTCAGTCAAGCCATGATCCTTACACTTCAGACAGTCTTATGACTCAGGAAATCTTTATGATCTCATGAACTCAGTCAGTTGTCAGGTGTCAGTAGTATTCCATCTGTCAATAGAAGTCAGTAACTCAGTCCATGTTCAGTTCAGTAAATTATGTTCAGTATCTATTCAGACGGGAGTAGAAATTATCACCGAGCGAACCCAAGGATGGGAACTCACCAGTTATATGAGGGTGTGATTCTTAGAAGTAATCCTTGCATTTCAGAACTATGTAGCCAGCATAGGTTGAGACATCATAGACTGCTATATGAGGGTAGATGAGGTGGCTTAACCTGCTAAGTGAGGGTTCCCACTGTTCTTATTATAGTTACCTATTATTTAGGCCACTCACATGTTGTCCTTACCAGTGGTGCGGTATTGACACCCTTCCAATCAGGGCATAGATTGGACCCCAATTCAGCTATAATGTATCATTTGGGGCATGTCAGTTAGATGACTACCTCCCACAGTCTCAGTATCAGTATCAATAAAAAAACTCAGATAGTTCTTCAGAATTCACAACTGTCAGATACAGTCAAC
Source organism: Capsicum annuum (assembly GCF_002878395.1). Taxonomy (NCBI): domain Eukaryota; kingdom Viridiplantae; phylum Streptophyta; class Magnoliopsida; order Solanales; family Solanaceae; genus Capsicum; species Capsicum annuum. The sequence goes on along the minus strand of NW_025830278.1, from coordinate 230 downwards.
TCAGATACAGAATAAAACTCAAATAGTTCCACCAAATTTAGGACTGTCAGATACAGTTACTCATGTTATCATTTATATCAGTTATCAATATGTCATGTAATCAGTTTTCAGATTCAGTACTCATGTTATCATGATTTCAAATATAGTTACTATGTATGGATGCATGTATTCTCACGTTCATATTTCATGCATATGAACCCCATGCATTCAGCCTACCTCACATGCATAAC
>NW_025830277.1:0-2551 GCF_002878395.1 Capsicum annuum | reverse complement strand
TATTTTGCATCAGATTACCCATCTGTTGCTTTGGTTCTCTAAACCCGTCTCCTAAAAGATTAACCATCTGCTGTAAATTATGCAACAGATATTTAATCTGATAACATATCGTTTATCTATTGCGACATATAGATTATCTGTTGCATAATAGATTACCCGTCTTGTGCAACTGTTATAACAGATAATTGATATTTTGCATCATATTATCCATGTGTTGCTCTGTTTCTTTGAACCAGACTCAAACGAATTTTAACCATATACCGCAAACTATACAATAGATGGGTCTTTTTTTTTAAAATGTAGCCCAACTGTGAAAGTTATTATATTATATGATTTAAATGCATCTGTTTTTTTTCTTTTTTATAGGTTATGCATCCATGGATCGCCTACTGAGGAGGAGTTGGTGATGACTTTTTATATTACTCTAGGTCATGTTGATACTATTGCAGACCCAACGGTGGAGTTGATAAAGAAGAAATTGGCTGGAGCAACAGCCATAAGAAGAGCAGTTAGGCAAGGTCAGCCTAATATTGAGGCTCTTCATGACCAACCTTTTCTAAGGTAGATTCGGGTGCTTCTTCTGGTGGAGTTATTGGTGTTAGTGGCAGGCATGTTGATGCTGCTAGCACTCATGATGATGAGCATGTTGATGCTCAAGAAATAATAAATATATTTGAAAACATCCTTTTTTCCCTTACACAGGTCCCTCTCACCCTTCTTCACCCTCGTGTTCTCGTTGCGAATGCGATGAGTGCAAGGACAAATAGGATAAACTCTTTGAAAAAGTAGAGGCTGTCTCTAAAGATATCGAGGAATTAAAATTCAAGAGGTGTGTCATATCATCCAAGAAGGTGAGGGAGCCACACACTCCTACAACGTTGGTTAGGAGAAAGAAAAGAGTAATTAGAGACGTACTCTTCGCTCGAAAATTAAAATTTTTTACAATTCCTCCCTCTCCAAAAGCTGTTGAAGTTCAGGGGCCAGTCAAGAAGGTGGAAATATACGCGTAACTTGGCGCTGAAGAGAAGAAGGATCTGGGACAGGCTAAGAATGCCAAGCCAGGCGCACCAGACTTATTATCCATCTATTGCATAAGTTGCGTTGGATTATTGATTCAGAGAACCCTATCCAATAGATGGACCATCCGTTGCATCTTTACAATTACTAACCTATTTAAAAATTGACTTCTTATCTCATAGCATGCTGACATAATTCTCTGCCTCATGAGGAAAAGGTAACTAACGTACCGAGAAGCTTATGATGCTGCCGATAGGATAATTGACCTCGACTTCTGCAAAAAGTTCAAGGATAGATACGATCAGTTCAATGTAAAGACGTCAGCCCTTGGCGTGGGACTTGATTTCCTAGTTCCTATGTTGGTCTTGGATGAAGAAGAAAAATTAAGATATGTTAGAGGGAACAAGCCAAATCCACACGACAAGAGCTGGACCGAGGCAAAAAGAATTCTTACAGTTATTAGCATGAACGACATGTATTATCGGGCTGTTGAGATACTACTCGAGGAGGGAAAGATCAATGTTTATAACTCCAACGTACCTCTCATCAATGATTTTGATCTTTTTCTCCTCGTAGAGCCACTGATGGTGCTATTGCCCATCTTATTGAGGGAGAGTAGATTGATGAATCATTTGCCAAAGGAAGTGTTGATGAAGAAATCATGGGATTTTGAAGGTCAAAATAGGGGAATGATCCTTTCAAAAGATGCTGCTACTAAAGTGAGCGGCTCACACGCTCTTGCACATATCGAATGTTTGCTGACCGGCACAGAAATAGTCGAGCCAATAACTTTTCTGTGCGACAACACTGTGGCAAACCTGCAAGAGGTCTGGGCTGATGGGGTACTAACTGGACGCTTGAAGCCTGTGTATATAGAAGAGCCTATGAAATAGAAATTTTTAATTTCAAGTCACCCTTTACTTTATTACATGTACATATAGTGGCAATAATTTTTTTCTGATGAAAGTTGAGTTTTTTTATAATACAATAGATTAGATTGTCAATCTGTTGTAAAATATCTTTAATCCGTTCTGGCAGATAGTTTATCTGTTGTAATAGGTTGGTCATCTGTTGCATTACGCCAATGTTATTTCTATGAATAATCTAATAATCTATGTCTAATCTGTTACAACAGTGGGAAAACCTGTTTAATAATTTTTAACAGATGACCTAAATTTTTCAACATATGCCTAAATCTATTTGATATTTTCCAACAGTTACGCTTGAATATCCATGTGCTCATCGACAACAAACCAGTAGAAAATACACACACCACCATGAAAATTTCAGCAATTAGGCTTCAATATCCATGTGCCCAACAAGACCAAACCAGTAGCAATAACGGCAACAATGTAGTATCTTCTCGCTCGATTTTGTTTCTCTTCAGAAACCTTGACTTTGTTCAACCAACCCCAGATTACACGATTTGCTTGTGAAGGGTGTCGTTCTTCATACCAATCAAAGTAATCACATCCACTCAATTTCTATAAAAAAGAGAACACAATTACAAAATAATTACAAGTCAATAATTAAT
>NW_025830276.1:0-1945 GCF_002878395.1 Capsicum annuum | reverse complement strand
GGAAAACTTTGGTTTTACCTCTTTTGTTTTTAATCTGTTTTGAATCTGACTTAATATGGGCAATATGGGTGTCATTAGCTTTCTTTTAATGTGTAGATGCTATAATTGAATGTTGTAATTGATTTTGATGTGGTTCAAAAGGGGAAGGATCCATATTAAAGGACTTTAGGCTTGAATTTTGACACTTCAAGGTAGGTATGGCTAACTTTCTTCAGTCTGAGCTAGGTAGTTAATAAATAAGTAAAGCATGCTATGAGCTAAAATATAACTATGGGAATTATTTTTCAAGCTATTACATATTATGTGATGCTCTCCTGGGATTATATATTATTGTTATTGACTTTGATATTACAATTATGTGTTTCCCATGCAGGGGATTTATTTGATATTATTGGCCTTACTTGTGCATTTGAATGCCTTATTTATTAATGTGATGCTCGAGTGAGGGCTTGAATAGATATTAAAGGATTTATTAAGAATTAACTACCTTTATTATGGTAGAAATACCCGAGTTATAGCTGATATAATATTATTGATATGTTACATGCATATTATTTCAATGGTGCCCAAATAGAATTTATATCCTGAATTATTGACATATTGAGTTGATTTTTTAGCTCAACTATACACATATTGAATGAATTTGATATCATTTTATTTTTTATTATGAGTATTATATCTCCATTGCATACGTACACACTCATGAGATATCGGTACCATTGACAACATTGATTTTGAAAAGAAAATAAGACACTTTTAAAAACATCATCCGGAAGGGTGTGCCAATCGGGTAGATTGAGACATGAGATTGAGATTGGTGAAAATTTGAGTTAGTATACATGTTGTGGAAACCCCACCCCTGGGTCCTATTTTGGGAACATTAAGGCTCGATAGGTGTATACAGAAAGTCATGCGATGACTTTCAACCATTCACTTCATTATACATTACATAACATTGCATTTGCACATTTTGTGTTTCCTCTTTATGTTTTTACTTGATTTAAAATTAGTTTTTACGTACTTTCGTGAATGCTAGTTTCTATTTGATTTCATTTATACATATTAGAATTGTTAGTGGAGATGGTGTGAGCAACCATTTGGGAACTTTTCTTATTGTAGGTTGCGTGCTCATAGTATTTTCTTTACTTGTGTTATTTCTTGCTTTGCTCAGTCGGCTATGATACATACTGAGTACAAGTGGACCATACTTACTCCTACTGTTCTCTTTAGATTAAGATTCTAGTATGAGTGTGAAACACGGTGGCTGAATTCATACCGATAAATTGAATTTCGAGGTACTGGCATACTCTAAGCTTTCCGAGTTGGGTCCATGGCTCATCTTATCTACCTATTACCTTTATTTATTTTGAAGACAGACTTATATATTATTTCAGATTCAGATATGGTTTTTAGATGATCTTGTACTTATGATACCAAGTTTTATGATGGTTATGTATTTTTTTTAGACTTCTGCATGTATTTATAATTATGGCTTGACTTTATTTTAGAAGTTTCATCCTGTTCAATTTCATTAATGTGTTTGAATTTTTTAATTGTTGGGAATTAGGTGTACTTATCAAAGGCTGGACTAAGATAAGTGTAATCATGACCTAAAGTTTTGAGTCATGACAAATTTAGGTCATTTTCCATTTTTTTTTTCAAATAACTTCACTATAATCAAACTAGTTTAAATATTAGAAACACAAATCACCCAAACTAATGGCAATAATTGTAACATTTAAAATTTTGAGTTATGTTTTTAAAAGCCTAGCATGTTGTTGAAGTTACGAAATTATGTTATTTGACCCAAAGATCGGATATAAGATAGCTCTAATTTTAACATTAAATTGTAGGGGGGTGCGGATCTATGCGGATAACTAACTTATGAAATAGATCTATTATATGTATAATGAATCTATTTTTCTTTGTGTGTGGATATTTCTTA
>NW_025830275.1:0-2673 GCF_002878395.1 Capsicum annuum | reverse complement strand
GTGGCGCCATATCTTTAAAGTAAATATAACTGTTGCTAGCTCGAGATCATGCGTAGGATAGTTTTTCTCATGTGGTCGTAATTGTCTGGAGGCATATGCTATTATTATACCATGATGCATCAATACACATCCTAAGCCAATTCTTGAAGCATCACAATACACCTCATACCCTTCTGTGCCTTTTGGAATACCAATACGGGTGTAGAAGTCAAATTATTCTTTAGATCCTGGAAACTCCGTTCACAGTCATCATTCCATTGAAACTTGGATGCTTTATGTGTTAGCTTGGTTAAAGGTGCAGAAATTAAAGAAAAACCTTCAACAAACCTTCTATAATAACGTTCCAACCCATGAAAACTATGAATCTCCATAGTTGTTGTGGGCCTTGGCTAACTCTTCACTGCTTCTTTCTTTTGAGTATCAACCTTTATTCCTTTACTAGATACAATATGACCCAAGAATACGACCGATTTTAACCAAAACTCATATTTAGAGAACTTTGCATATAGCTTACGATCACGAAGAATCTGTAATACCTATTGTAAGTGATTGGCATGGTCCTCTTCTGATCTTGAATAAAGTAGAATGTCATTTATAAAAACTATCACGAACACATCTAAGAATGGCTTAAACACCCTATTAATCCAATCCATAAGAGCTGTGGGTGCATTTGTTATCCCAAATGACATAACTAAAAACTCATAATAATTGTACCATGTTTGGAAAGCTGTCTTGGGTATATCCTTCTCTTTCACCCTCAGTTGGTGGTAACCTGACCTCAAATCAATCTTTGAGAAGCACTTGGCACCTTGTAACTGATAAATCATCAATTTTTGAGAGGGGATATTTATTTTTAATAGTCACCTTATTCAGTTGCCGGTAGTCAATACACCTTCTTAATGAACCATCTTTCTTATGCCCAAATAACACTGGTGCGCCCCAGGGGGACATACTAGGACTTATGAATCCTTTCTATAGCAAGTCTTTTAATTGATCTTTCAATTATCATAATTCTTCCATGGCCATTCTATACGGAGGAATTGAGATTGGTAGGGTGCCTGGAATCACATCAATACCAAACTCCACTTCTTGTTTAGGAGGCAAACCAGGAAGGTCTTTAGGAAATACATCAGGAAATTTCTTTACCATCGAAATAGTTTGAAGAGTTGGTAGCTCCGTATCTGTATCCTTCACTCTAACTAGATGATATATGTAACCTTTGGAAATCATTGTTTTTTCCTTAAAATAAGAAATAAATTTACCTCTTGGCGCACCAATATTACCTCTCCATTCAAGGACTACCTCCTTTGGAAAATGGAAATACACCCTTTTAGTTCGGAAATCTACTGTGGTATGATAAGACGCCAACCAGTCCATACCCATTATGACATCAAAACCTGCCATTCCTATCTTAATAAGATCAGCCATCGTATCACGATCGCAAATAGTTATAATATAATTTTGATAAGCCCTTCTAGCTATAATAGATTCATCAATTGGCGTAGATACTTCAAATGGCTTAACTAGCAATTCTGGTGTTCTTTTGAACTTTCCAGCAACCAATGGAGTGACATATGATAATGTGGAACCCGTATCAACTAATGTGTATACATTATGTGAAAATATGGACATGTACCTGTAACTACGTCTGGAGAAGCCTCTGAATTTTGTCGATCCGCTAAAGCATATGTACGATTCTGAACTCCACTAGAGCTAGCTTCTCCTTTAACACCTCTACTACAACCCATAGGTTGTAAACCTCTACCTGAATAAGGCAGCAATGATGATGATGCCACGAATGATCCAGTAGGTTGTTCCATACCACCTATAGCCCTTTGAGGGCATTCTCTCATCATATGTCATGACGCACCACACCAAAAACAAGCATTTGTTCTGAATCAGCCTGCACCTAAATAAAACTTTCCACATTTTTTACATGGTTGTCAAGGAGGCCTTCATTGGTTCATACTCCCTTACTCTTGATACGCCGTTGTCCGTGAACTCTAACTCTCACTTTTTTGCCCAAACTGGTTGCCTTTAGACCCTTGAAATTGTGGTGGAGCACTAGCTGTAGAATAAGAAGATACTGGATTAGGCGGTCTATTAGAAAACTGAGGCCTAAACTCTCCTTAGGATTCCATAAACTGCCCCATAGATCTAGCCCTTTTGGGATACCCTCTTTCCAATTCTTGTGCTCTTCTTCTTTGCCTTTGATCCTCCATTTTTTATACAAAATCTTGTATCCTTGCTATGTCTATGTCTTTGTTTAAAGCAGCAATAGTACAATCTCTAACCAGATATGGATCCAACCTATCTACATATTGAAGGTTGTACTCCTTCACACTCATATTCCCTTGGCGAAGATTCAGGAACTGATCTGCACGGCCTTCTCGAATCTCATATGGAAGGTAATGATTAAGAAATGCCTCTTTGAACTCTTTCCAAGTAGCTAGATATGCATCGATACCCCTAGATCATTTTCAATCTTCATACCATAATATAGCCTTCTCTTTAAATCTATATGCTGCTAGCTCAACTGTCTCTTTACCCGATATATGCATGACATATAAAACCCTTTGGATTTGATTAATAAAGTCCTGTGGGTCTTTAGTAAGATCTGATCTGATGAATGTGGGAGGATCCAATTTAATAAAATCCTACGTCTGTAGGCTA
>NW_025830274.1:0-1374 GCF_002878395.1 Capsicum annuum | reverse complement strand
AAATTATCCCAAGTATTCCTCTTGAACCATTGTCTACCCCCGTTACCACTATTCTGCTGGCTCAGACCATATTCTGCGTACCTAGTCTTTTTCTTCTACCTTTCCCCAATTTCCACTTGTTTCTTCTTCTCATCCTCCAAGTACTACATATAAACCACTAGCCTTGATATATCCATGTAACTATTAACCATATCACCCTTACACTCTAACACCAAAACATAAAATGAGCCCAAAGAAAACTTCGCATCCTAGACTTCATACTAGATACAAGCTCAAGTGTATAACAAGATAGTTGGGTAAACTTCAATGCATACTTCATAACTCTTATCTTACCCTAATTAAAATTTGCAAAAACTTCGTCCTTTGATATCCTTAAATCCTGAGGAAATAAGTGATCAAAGAAAGCATCTGAGAACTCATCCAATAAAAATAGCTCAACATCGTCAGCCCTTAACTCTTCTTAGTATTCATATCACTAATAAGTAACTTCTTTCAACTGATAAGATATAAATTCAACCCTTTTTGAATCACTAGCTTTCATAACTTTAAGGATATTTTCCATCTTATTAATGAGACCCTAAGGATCATCCTCAACCTTAGAACCTAAAATGTCAGAGGATTCATCCTCATAAAATTGGCAAACTCAAGTGACCTCATAAGAACCCATGGTAGAGTTAAACATAATTAGAATAATAAGACTGTGATGCCATAGTCTGACCAAGCATATGGATGGACTTATAGAACTCAGTATTCGATACATCTCTCTGAGGGGATTGAGTATAGTAATGCAAGCCTGAGAAGCCCGAAGAGGAATAGTAGGGAATTGTAGGATCCTAGGAGCAGTAGTAGAATAAAGAGTTAGGCTTTATACCAAGTTTGTATACAATAGGTAGGGAGAATCTCCCTAATATTTTCTTGAATTGATGTGTGGGTTCCAACTGAATTCCTGTGGCTATAAGATCTTCATGGAGACATGTTCTGAAATATGAGTGAGCTAGGAGTTAGAGGAAATCAATAGTAATCGGACTCTGGCATGAATCAGAACACACAGAATAGAAACCATTCCTAAATGCTAAATAGCCTCCCTCTTAAATGTGTAACATGCTACATGCTAAAAAATGAGACTCTACTTGACATGAATTATACACACTTAGTGACCCTGAACTGTGCTCTGATAACAAATTTGTCAAAACTCGAGCTTGGACCCTGGTCATGACAAACACCCCAAGCTAACCAAGGCATGGGATGGCCTCTTAGCCATACATCATAAGCATAATATTATAATGAAATTCTGGAATCCAAACCATAAAAGATAGAGTTTAGTATAGATAAAATAAAGTTTGAAACTCAAAGAATCCAAAATTAAAAAAAATC
>NW_025830273.1:0-4089 GCF_002878395.1 Capsicum annuum | reverse complement strand
AAAATATGTATCCTTTGAAAGAGTCATGTCTGTTAATTTGAAATATTATTTCTTTTTTTGAACAGACACAACTATCTGAACAGTCACTCCTTTTCTAAAATAATATGTCTTTTATTCAAAGGTTGTGTCCCTCCATTTTCCATTCACACCAATTAAACCCAACAATCCTCCACATGAATGGGGAATGGATTTTCTTTGTAAAACTGTATGGACAAGTATATGATCATCAAGCAAAGACTGATTGCATCTGGATAAGTTTCCCTTTGAATTTTTATAGTAAACATGCATCGGATACACTCGATTAATCGGTAGATTTGATATCTTTGAACCATCGAGCTTTAATGTACACCTAGACAACACATATCACCGAATCACCTTTTACCATTTATGATTCTCATAGTTTTGTTCGTTTCAGCCATGAACACATCCCGGTCTCATGAGAGCTTAGAGAATTGGCCTTTACTAACATTCTCCTTGAAGCGGCTTCCACTTCGCTGTCACATAGGTGATTTTTAAACGTTCAATCCTGTAGACTAAACTGTTTGGTCAAATCTACCAAATTTAGATAATCATTAAAAGACTTTTCACCATAAGTCTTATCTTTATTTATTAAACATTATCAAAATCATGAGAATGGGTTGGTATATAAACAATGTTGAACCTGTCAAACACAACTTTATTTGATCTCCTTGAACCTAGCTCTTTGGATATTCAGTCTTTTAGGTAGAGTTACCGCCATGCTGACTTGTTCTAGGCTATAAACCCATTCCCTTAGATGTCCTCTCAACTCCTTCTCTAGATAGGCCTTTTATATGTGGATCCAACACATTATTCTTTGACTTCACATAGTTAATAGTGATAATTTCATTAGAGAGAAGTTCTCTAATGGTATTATGTCTCCGTCTTATGTGACGAGATTTACCATTGTACATCATGCTCACTGCCCTACATATTGCCGCTTGGCTATCACAGTGTATACATACTGGTGCCACTGGTTTGGGCTAATAAGGAATATCTTCCAAGAAATTCTGAAGCCATTCTATTTCTTCACCAGCTTTATCCAATGCGATAAATTCAGATTCCATTGTAGAGTGAGCAATACAAGTTTGTTTTGATGACTTCCAAGAGACCACTCCTCCACCGATAGTAAACACATATCCCCTTGTGGATTTTACTTCATTCGATCTGGTGATCCAATTTGCATCACTATATCCTTCAAGTACCGCGAGATATTTATTATAATGCAAAGCATAGTCTTGAGTGTATTTAAGATATTTCAAAACTCTTTTCATTGCTATCCAATGAGTTTTGTTGGGATTACTCGCGTACCAACTCAACTTACTAATAGCGCATGCTATGTCTTATCTTGTACAATTTATTATGTACATTAAACATCCCAATACTCTTGCATACTCCAATTGTGAGTCACTTTCACCTTTATTCTTTTAAAGTGCAAAGTTCACGTCCAATGAAGTTTGGCAATACCGAATTTCATATACTTGAATTTGTCAAGTACCTTTTTGATAAAATGAGACTGCGATAATGCCAACCCTTGTGAAGTTCTATGGATTTTTATTCCTAAGATCACATCCATAACTCTAAGGTCTTTCATATCAAACTTGCTCTTAAGTATTCACTTCATTGCATTTATGTCAGAAATGTCTCTACTGATGATCAACATATCATCCACATATAAACAAACAATGACTTGATAATTTGGAGTGTCTTTAATATAAACACATTTATCACATTCATTAATCTTGAACCAGTTTGCCAATATGGTTTGGTCAAACTTTGCATGCCATTATTTAAGTGCTTGTTTTAGTCCATAAAGTGACTTACCAAGTTTACACACCTTATTTTATTTTTCCGGAACCACAAAACCCTCAGGCTGTTCCATGTAAATTTCTTTCTCTAATTCTCTATTTAGGAATGTTGTTTTCATATCCATTTGATGGATTTTAAGATCATATACTGCCGCCAAGGCAGTTAACATTCGAATCGACGTTATCCTTGTTACTGGCGAGTATGTATCAAAGTAATCAAGGCGTTGTTTCTATTTGAAGCCTTTTACTACAAGTCTTAACTTGTATTTGTCAATAGTACCATCCGCTTTCATTTTCCTTTGAAGATCCATTTAGAACCTAAAGGTTTATTTACTAAAGGAAAATCAACCAACTTCCACGTATGGTTGTTTAAGATTGAATCAATCTCACTACTGACTGCCTCTTTCCCAAAGGATGAGTCTGACAACGACATCGCTTCTTTAAAAGTTTGAGGCTTAATTTCTAAGAGAAACATTACAAAATCTGATCCAAATGAAGTTGACGTTCTTTGAAATGTACTACATCTTGGATTCTCATCATTATGTACATTCTCACTTGGTTCATCTCGAGGTCGTTTAGACCCCCCACTAGACTGTTCATGTCTAGTTTTATACGGATAAATATTTTTAAAGAATTCAGCATTATCTGACTCAATTACCGTATTTTTATTAATATTCGAATGTTCAGATTTATGAACCAAAAATTGACATTCTTTACTACTTTTAGCATATCCTATGAACACGTAGTCCACCGTCTTAGGTCCTATCTTAACCTTTTTAGGCATAGGAACTTGGACCTTCGTTAGAAACTCCCACACTTTGAAATATTTTAAGTTGGATTTTCTTCCTTTCCATTTTTCATAAGGAATTGATTGTGTCTTACTATGGGGAACTCTATTGAGTTTTTAGTTGGCTGTAAGGATAGCCTCTCCCCCACAAGTTTTGCAGTAAACCTGAACTTATAAGTAAGGCATTCATCATTTCCTTCAAAGTTTGATTTTTTATTTTCACAATTCCATTAGATTAAGGTGAATACGGGAACGAAGTTTGATGGAAATTCCATTCTCTACACAAAATTTGCGCAAAGGTAAATTCTATTCTCTGTCTCTGTCACTTTTTATCATTTTAATCTTTTTCTCTAACTGATTTTCAACTTTAGTTTTATATTGCCTAAATGCATCTATTGCTTTATCCTTACTATTTAGCAAATAGACATAACAATATCTAGTACAATCATCAATAAAAGTTATATAATACTTTTTTCCACCACGAGATGGTGTTGACTTCATATCACAAATGTCAGTATGGATTAAGTCTAAGGGATTGGAATTCCTTTCAATGGAATTATACGGATTTTTAACATACTTTGATTCCACACGCATTTGACATTTTGATTTGTTGCACTCAAAGTTTGGCAAAACTTCTAAGTTAATCAGTTTTCACAATGTTTTGTAATTAACATGACATAATTGTTCATGCCACAAATCATAAGACTCAACCAAGTAAAAAGAAGCAGAACTTTTATTGATTTCAATAGTCATTACATTTATCTTATATAGGCCCTCAGTGAGATAGCCTTTTCCTACATATACTTCTCCTTTGCTAATTACAACTTTTCTAGAAACAGTTACACATTTGAATACATTTTTATTTAGAAGTGATACAAAAATCAAGTTCTTTCTTAACTCCGGTACGTACAGGCCATTGTTGAGTGTCAACACTTTGCTTGAAGTCATTTTCAAGGATACTTTTCTTGTTTCTTCTACTTTTGCAGTAGCGGAGTTAGACATAAAGATCTTTTCTTCTCCTTGAGCTGGAGCAAATGTTGAAAACAACTCCTTATTAGCACAAACATGACGGGTGGCACCGGAATCTATCTACCATTCGTAAGGATTTCCCACCAAGTTGTATTCAAAAAGCATGGCACACAAATCATCCATTTATTTCTTGGACTCAGCCATATTTGCTTGGTCTTTTTTCTTTCCTTTCTTAGGGGCCCGACAATTTGTTGATTTATTGTCAACCTTTCCATAGTTGAAGCACTTTCCCTTGAATTTCTTCTTGGGTTGATTTCTTTCATTTCCAGCCTTCTTTCGCTTTTTGGAGTTGTAGTTATCTTCTACAATATTTGCTTTATTCATTATAGAATTTTCTCTTGACCTTTTTTCTACAGCCTTATTGTCTTCTTCAATGCGCAATCTTACGATTAAATCTTCAACAGACATCTCCTTACTTTTTTGTTTCAAATAGTTCTTGAAGTCCTT
>NW_025830272.1:0-1292 GCF_002878395.1 Capsicum annuum | reverse complement strand
TCGCTGGTTTTATTTATTTTCTTAGAGGCTTGTCAGACTAGTATAGATATTGGGAGTTGACTAATAAGTCGTATTTTGTTATCTTTCTTTAATTCTTTTATTCTTGAATGATGATTACTCTGTTGATATTTGAGGGTTATTTATGGAAACCCCATTGATTTGGGTTGAACTGAATGAAAATGGCTCAAAGGGTTGGCTTGGGGCTACTCGTAGCCTCAAGCACCGTGTGACTCTCTGGGACCCATTTTCTGGGGCGTTACAAACTTGGTATCAGAGCCTAAAGTTTTCAGGTGTCCTAGGGAGTCTGACAAGCCGCGTTAAGTAGAGTCTTGATCATCGGTGTGTAGCGCGCCACATCTATGAGCAAGAGGCTGCAAGACATTTTAGGAAAAAGTGTGATTCTTTCTTTCAGAAGTCTATCATGCTTAAAGTGTCTCTCTCTGCTATTGATTCGTGCTCTCCTCTTTCTGAAATATGCCTCCACGTCGAGTGAGAAGAAATAATGATGGTCAACAACCTCAATCCGCTAACCCATTGAATGAAAACATATTTCATGCTGAATTTTGGGCAGCCTTTCAGGCACTCGCCCAATTTGTTACTGCAAATATTTAGGCCAACCCAGCCCCAGCTCCATAACCGCAGAGAGGTGATTCAGCTGTTGCCAGGATCTATGACTTCATACGAATGAATCCGCCGAAATTCTATGGGTCCAAGTCTGATAAGGATCCACAGTTATTTTTAGAGAAGGTGCGGAAGATTACTCAGGTAATGCATGTATCTGAGGAACATAGTATGGAGTTGGCTGTGTATAGGTTGAAAGACCTTGCTTATGACTGGGTTGTTTCTTAGAGGAATGGTAGAGGTAAAGGAGCTGTACCTAGAACTTGGCAAGAGTTTCAGGATGCATTCCTAGATAAGTTTTTCCCTTTGGAGATAAGGGAGGCAAAGGTGGAAGAGTTTATGAACCTGCGATAGGGCTCTATGACTATTAGGGAGTACTGTCTAAAGTTCAGTCAGTTGGCCAAGTATGCTCCTGAGAAATTGGCCTAGACCTATTTCTCCGACTGATATCTGAAGTTTCGTAGGTTTAGCTAGCTATTACCACCGTTTTGTTGAGGGTTTCTCCTCTATAGCATCTCCTATGACTCAGTTGACCCAAAAGAAAGTGAAGTTCTTGTGGTAAGAATCCATTGAGAAGAGTTTTCAGGAGTGGAAGACTTGACTCACTTCATCCCCTGTTTTGACTTTGCCTGATGGTGTTGATGGTTTTGTGGTGTACTGTGATACTTTGA
>NW_025830271.1:0-1972 GCF_002878395.1 Capsicum annuum | reverse complement strand
AATTATTTACATCATTTTAATACACTTTTTGTATTTGTATATACACATAGTTTTTTTTTTTATCTTTTAATAAACCTAAGTCTGGCCAGAAACCACATGTATGGATTCTGAAGGGTGCCTAATACCTTCCCTTCGGAATAATTTGAACCCTTACTTAGAATCTAAACAGGTTCATAGATTAAAATACAAGCCATACATGCTAATAAATAAATAGGTTTTCTTATTTTTCTTAAAAACTAGGTGGCGACTCTGTACATAATTAACTCTTTTTTTAGAGTCCATAAGTCATGCTTGTTTTACTTAGGTAAAAATCGGGTATGACAGAATGACGACTCTGCTGGGGGATGCAAGGTTCTAACCATTACAAATTTAGGAAAATATTTATATTTTTCTGTATTATTATTTATGTCTTTCTAATTGTCTTGATTTATCATGTTTGTGTGTACAAATTGCTATTTGTTTTGTATAGTTTATTTATTTGTTTATTGCTTTATATAAACTGTCATCTCGTTCATATTTCTTCCATTTGGGAAAAGCTGACACAATTAAGTGAGGTGTGTTTTACGCACCCGCAAATTTCTTTCAAAATTCTAAACTTTAGGAGAGTTGGAGTATGCACAGGGTGTCCGGATCTTTTTCTGTATGCCCGCGTAACCTTCTCACTCGAGTAGTCCGCTCGAGAACCACAGGTCTAGTAAATCCACTCTTCGTCGAACATAGGATAGAGCTAAAATAATACCTTTTAGGTGCATGCATTGTTAGTCAACTTTATGTCCGAATGGTTCACGACCCAAGTGACATGTCATTATATTCTTTGTACATATTTGAACAATTATTGTGTTTGTACTGTTTGCTTTAAATTGATTATACTTTAGTGAGAAGGTGTAGTCTAATCTTCGTTTTACATAGTGAATTAATTAAGAATGTACCTTAGCAACATCGCCTATAGCGTATAGGTTTGAACTACGTTTTGACCTGATTCTTTTCTTGATGAGATACGTAGGCAACCTTGCATTAGGGTTCGGTCTCTTCACTGTTCTAGAAACCCATAACGTTTATCAATCTACTTCTACAGGTACAAGCAAAGGAGTTAGGAAAAACACAAATATGAACCTAAACAGGCTATTTGATAAATTATTTATTCCAAATATACCAAAAGATCCTATGTTCATACCCCCACAAATTACCACATACCGAGATAGTTTAAACAAAGATAAAAAGACCTAAAACTATACAGCCCGAACATACATAGAAAATATTTACAAAATACAAACCTTCTTAAATACCAACCCTAGAGCTATAAACATCCAAGAACCACATACGAATTACATAACCTAGAAGCTAACCGGATACAATAAGCTAATTGCTTTGCCCAAAACCAAACCAAGTCTAGTTAAAACCTGTTACGAATATGGACTACGTAGTACCATATATACCCAAGACGGAAATAAAATATCCAATATACCATAAATATATGATTCATTTAACATTTTTAAAAGAATAACCAAAGGTAACCTATTTTTTATAAAATTTTACACGACACCAGCAGAGATATTGTATGATGAAGTTAAATAACCTATACAAGTTGTAAAAGTAGGAATGACCCGAGATATGATTATACCAGAAGATATTATTCCACAACCATAAATACCTACACCATCAACAACAAAGAAGAAACATCCCTTTTTCCAACACTATCAATAACACACCATAAGTTCCAACAATGCAAACCCCACCAATTACATCAATAACAGAATCAACAACAAAGAAACAAACAAAATAGATACAACAAAAATGATACTGCCAACAAGACTTTTAAAATTCTCCTAACAGATGACTTTTTTTGCATATTGTAATAAAAATTCTCGATTCATTTATTCAAACACTTAAAAATTTCGTCAATTTTTCTAAATAAATATGATATGGGTTAATGGTAATAAATTAAAAGACAGATGTAAATAACTTGTAAAGA
>NW_025830270.1:0-3252 GCF_002878395.1 Capsicum annuum | reverse complement strand
CGTTGATTTGGGCCTAATGGCCTAAATCCTTTACTTTCTCCTCCCTTCCTCTTTTATGTGTTTATTTGTTTATTAGTTTTGTTTAGACTTAGTTAAAATCCCTACTAAGTCGCCTAAATCTATTTTACACAAGTCTTTTTTTTTTTGAAAAAATCAAATCACTATTTCAACAAATTAATCTTTTCGAAGTTAATCAAAAGATGATTTTCAAACAGTCCGGATAACCGCAAGTTAGCGGACGTTTTAGGTGCCTAATGCCTTCCTAAAATGTTAATAGGAACCGCTTATCTAGAATCTCGAACTTAAAATGATTTTCCTATTTTGAATTGTTTGAAGTAACTCTCTAAATGTTTCTTAATTACTTTTCAAAATTAAGTGGCGACTCTCTTCAAAAGTCAAAATTTCTGCAAAACAGCATCAATGTCATGTTCTGAAGTCCAATCTGACATATGGAGAGAATTTTACAAGGGTCGCCACGGATCTACATACCTGCCTACTATTGGAGTTTCAGTCAATAGCCTAGTTAAAACCGTCCCATCATCGGGCTCAATTATGAGATACTTGCTTTTAGAGGATGAAGATGTGTAGTCTCTAAAGTGAAGCATCTCTGCAAACTGCATATATAAAAGAATATTGGTCAAATACAAAGTCAAGATTCGAAAAAAATACCTGCAAAGAAAAAACCAAAGAATAAAAAGGTATTTCATGTTTTGGCTCTGGTAAAATATAGTCATGTATATTTGAAGCAGAATTCGTCAGGTCTTAAGGTGACAGAGGGGAATTTAAACTCTCTCACCTTAAGTGGACCACTGTAAAGGGCTCATACTTAGAGAAAACCATTTCATAAATGCATTGATGAAAGGGCCCATACTTAGAGAAGATCATTGCATAAATCATCAGTGAAAGGGCCCATACTTAAAGAAAATCATTGCATCTTGAAGCAAATTATTCGGACTTAAGGTGAAGGAGGTGAAGTTAAACTCTCGCATCTTAAGCCGATGTCCACCATCTTCACGTAAAATTGTTCAAACTTAAGGTGAAGGAAGTGAAGTAAAACTCTTGCACCTTAAGCTGATGTTCACCGTCTTCAAGTAAAATTGTTCGGACTTAAGGTGATGAAGGAGAAGTTAAACTATCGCACCTTAAGCCGATGTCCACCGTCTTTAAGTAAAATTTTTCAGACTTAAGGTGATGAAGGCGAAGTTAAACTCTCGCACCTTAAGCCAATGTCCACCGTCTTTAAGTAAAATTGTTCGTACTTAAGGTGACGGAGGCGAATTTAAACTCTCGCACCTTAAGTTGATGTCCACCATCGTCAAGTAACATTGTTCGGTCTGAAGGTGATGCAGACGAAATTAAACTCTCGCACTTTAAGCTGATAGCCACCATCTTCAACCGATTATTACATATTATTATTTGTTTCAACCCTACTAAAAAGGGGACAAGAAAGAAAACAAAAAAAGATGAAGGAATTTACCTTATCGCCTTCTCACTGTAATCAGTCATCTTTGTCAATGGTAAAAAAAAATATTCATTAAGACTTGTCCTTATATAGATGAGTGAAGGCGGCAGAAGAAAGACCAAATTGATGTGCGATGGGACTAGAGAAGGCGGTGGAGCCAGCCAATTCTAATATGGAGTTGGATAGTATCCATTCTATACCAAGGTAATTATTTTCCTTGTCCAATAAAATGATAGGGCATATTTTTTTCAAAATAAAAAAGAATGAAAATTATATCCATAAGTTGCAAATGGACGGCCAATCCCATTTGTGGGTTATATACTGAATGACAAGTTTGTAATTTAGTTCCAAGACTTGAAATATGTAAATTTCAAACTTGATATGGATGGAAAAAAATTATAGCAACTCTACGACGTACTAGATGAAATAATCTGCCATCAACCATTGTTATTTTTGAATGGATTTTATTGCCATATTAAATTTTTTACTTTAAATCTAGTCTCAAAAAATTAAATGTCTCAACAAGTCTTGAAGTAAGGGGTATTGTGTAGACAATGAAATTTTATTAAATTTAAATCTGTAAGAAATTTGGATTAAATTAAAGTCAAAATATATTAGTCCTAAATAAATAATGCGGATTAATATGATTGGATTAATTATTTAAGTTCAAACATAGATGAATTTAATTAATGTCCAATTTTTATTGGGCTAGCCCGTTAATTTGGGCTACATACTAACCCCAAGATATTGTCATATTTCAAGAAACCCAAATAAGCATCACGTGTCAAATGATGTGACATGCCAAGTCAAGGGAATGAGCCATTAGGATCATGCTACATATCAAAATAATGCAGCAGGCCCAATAAAATCAAAACTCATAAAGGATGTCATTTCACTCAAATCTGATTGGTCAAAAGAAGTCCATCTTCATCATGACTCTTCTCTTTCCACAACTATAAATAGGGTTCTCATAATTCAGAAAAAGAGCCCCAAAACTCTAACAAGAAACAAGAGAAAGCTCGTGGATCAAACGGTACAATTTCTCTTTAAATCAAGTTCATCAAGATTCAAGATCAAAACTGCAATATTCAAGAGTAAGCACAAAAACTCTTTAATTCAAGTACAAGTCAAGATCAAGTCCCTCAAATCAACAAATCAAGTTTAAATTCAAGATCAAGCTTTAAGCCCTTGAATTTACAGTTGAAAAGGCGAATCAGAGAATTCATACAGATTGTAACACTCACATATTGCAATCAATAAATTGATTATTGCAATATATTTTCTTGTCTCGGTTATATATTTTTGGCCTTAAAATTTTATTGTCCAACATCATTATATCTGTGTCGGCTAACATAAAATTTCATATCTATATTAAATAAATATATGTATCATCTAATGTGTTTTACATGAAAAAAGTTTCTATAAGAGTATGATGTTCTAGAATTATTTGACTCGAATTATGTGTATTACATGTTTCTAGGTTAATTGAAAACAGTTGCCGTTATTAATTTTTCTTTTGTAGCAATTTTTTAATCTAATGGTGATAATGACATGCATATAATTTTCTTACGATAGTATCTTCACAAAGAAATAAAAATGCCTGAAAACAAAGTGAAGATGTGCCACTGACTTGAAATATTATAGATAATAAAAATATGCATAATAACGTATAGTATTAAATATTCCATATCACATAAACTAAATAAATGTAACTATATAGTTTGATATGCATATTTGACTCTGTTACTTAAGAATTTGTATTACGGAAACCTTAAAGCTTTAATCTTAAA
>NW_025830269.1:0-2393 GCF_002878395.1 Capsicum annuum | reverse complement strand
CAAATAACTAACATGTTGCAACAGATAACATACCTATTGCAACAGACGACGCGGTTGTAGGAATCGAGTTCAGATTCTGTTGCAACAGGTGACTAATTTATTACAATAGATATTTACTCTGTTACAACAGATAACTAGTCTGTTTCAATAGATAACTAGTTTGTTGTAACAAATAACTAGTAAGTTGCAACAGATAACTAGTCTATTATAATAGAGGGGTCATATGTTGCAACAGATGACCCATCTGTTCGATTCATGTTATGGCACTATAGAACCATAAACGTAAACCCAACATATGAGTCTTCCATTGCAACAGATGAGTGATTTGTTTAAGTAGATGGCTCTTATGTTACATTCATGTTCGCGTGCTATCTATTGTTGAAAAAATAGCACAATAGCAGTTACCCAGATGACAAATTCAACTAAAAATCATAATTTGACTTACCAAAGTCTCCTGTGAAGTAATACCAAAGTGAAAAGTGATGTACGAAATAAAATTTGACCTAAGAAAATGGTCAAGTAGCAGCAGTAACGGTAACAACAATAGTCAACAAGAAGAAGATGAAGATGATAATGAAGTAGAAGATGATGATAATGAAGCAGAAGATGATGAATAAAGCAGCAGCAATAATGAACAACAAAAATCGCTAAGAGAGAGAAAACAACAATGAATGAGAAGAGAGAGAAACACATATTTTTTTCTCTCCGTTTTCTATTATATTAAGTTAACATTTGGATCAAAATATAAATTTAAAAACTTGTCGGCTGTTCTCAATCTTTCCCAACTTTCTTAATACATAATAAAGTAACTGTCACCTACATTCAATTATTAAAACTTGAGTCACCTAATACCTCATTTTCAAACTCTTTTATCACTTTTAACAAAATGCCCCTAGTAAAGTAGAAGTTAATTTGAAGTAAAAATAAATTTTATGTGGGTGAGGATAATATTTATATGAGTAATGAGATATAATAGTTTAAAAAGTAATAATATGAATTACATTTTATTTATATATGAAATAAATGATTGTTAAATATAAATGGTGGAGTGTTTTATTTTTCTACAAAATATAAACTTATGGGTTAATTTTTGTATTTGAAAAATCTCAAATCATGAATTGAAATTTCCAGATCAAGCTTTTTAGAGAATTTGAGATTTTATTTCATGAGGAGAAAATTTTAGTACATTATTCTCTCATTTCTAAAGTTGCACAAGGCGCTCCCAGAACAAAACCCCGCCCCCCTCTTTTCCCCCTTTTAATGAAGGATCCTTACCTTGCTTTTTATTCATTTGTAGGGTAGGAGTCAATTTTTTTCCAGTCTTGAGAATCAATCAAAGAAAAAATCCAGTGTGAAATCGCATATCCAAATATAAATTTCATCTCATTATTTTAAGTCATGAAATAAAAATCATACATCCAAATATCTACTTATTTTGCAAAAATATTGGAAAATCTATATTAAAGGCTAATTAAATCATTCCTCAGAAAAGTTTCAATAAGGTCATTACTTATTACCTAAATAAAATGTGGGTGTTTGATCATGAAAACTAAATTTCTTAAAGTTAGAGTTGAAGTTATTTTTGTCTATGAATATAATTAAAATTATTTTTGAAGTTTTGTGAGGGGAAATATAAAAAAAGTGAAAATAATTTTTTTATTTTTTCTTATCTTTTAATTTTTTAAAATACAATTTAAAATTACTTTTGGATTCTCACAACCAAACATCAATTTAAAATTATATTTGACATAAAATGAATTTCTTTTTTCCAAAAAATTGTGATGGCTAAACGGGCTATAATCTAGGGTGTGTTTGGTATGAAGGAAAATATTTTCTGGAAAATGTTTTCCAATTTTCTCATGTTTGGTTGGCTTAAAGGTTTTGAAAAATGTTTTCCAAATCGACTTATTTTCCTCAAATCTAAGGAAAATAACTTCCTTTCAAAAAGTAAGGAAAATATTTTCCAAAACTCTCTTTCAACCTAAACCTGTCAAACGGGTTGGTTTGACCCGACCCGACCCACCATAGCAGCCTGGCCCGGTATGACCAGGCCCGGTCAGCCCACGGGTTGTAGGGTTCTGGGTCCCGAACTGAGTTATTTTTTTGGGCCCGGTTAACCTAGTCCAGGACCACCGGTTAACAGGCCCAGAACCTACCCGTTTAATTTAAAAAAAAAATTGACTGTTGGGCCTAACGGCTATATGACCATTTGGGCCCCAAAAAGGGCTAAATGGCCATTTTTAATTAAAAAAAATTCAATTAAAATATTTTTTAAACCCAAAAAAAATCCTATAAATACCCTACACTTGGAAATCATTTTCCACATAATTTTCATTCTCTCAAATCTTATTCTCTCTCAAATCTCAATTCTCAAAATTCAAATATTCTATATA
>NW_025830268.1:0-2376 GCF_002878395.1 Capsicum annuum | reverse complement strand
TTTGTTCTTCTCTCGGTTAATTATATTGTTCATTAATTATTTTATAACTTTATTTTTGAGATTTACTACTTGAATAAATAATTAGAATTAGTCTAATTAAGTAAACAGTTAAATCACAAGTTTCTGTGAATTCGATATTTGACTCGCAAAAATTACTATACTATAGGATTGTGTATATTTGTGTGCATTTAAATGCAACAAGCAACAAAATCCTCTTTGTCCATTTTTATCTATGGACTTATCAATTTTAGAAAATAAAGTTCCTTTGTTTTGTTCTTTTATTTTTGTTTGGATTATTCGCTAGGATTGCCAAACTAACATCAAGTAAGAACTAATCTGTGTTGAAGGCAATCCGATTGATCAGCCTTATTTCACAACATTCAGCACTGTTCTATCATATTTTCCTCACCATTCCTCGAAATTAAAAAGGATAAAAGTATAATTTCTTTTGTTCGTCTTTACTTGTCATATTTTAACTTAACATACTTATTAAGAAAAATAATTAATAACATAGTTATTTTACCATAGTACCTTCATTTAATGATGTTTATACTGTATTTTGAAATTAATTTAGAAAAATTTTAAAAATAATTAATACTAAGGGTAAAATAGAAAAAAAAATTATTTTTTGTTGATATATCAAAAATAAAAAATAAAAATAGAAATTTAATTATAAAATCAATGATAAGTAAAAGCGAAACGAAGAAAGTAATTGATACTATAGATATTGAAATTTTGTGGACTCTAAAAAAAGAGTTGAATTTTGGTTAGAATTCTTGCGGGCTACTTTACCATAAATCTAGCTTGATGGCTACTCAACCTAAACTCTAAATTACGCCTATATAAACGGAGCAAATATCCTTTAAAGATGCATCTCTAGTATCTCACAAATTCACGGGATATTTACAAAGAGATCAAAGATCTGAAAAGTCCCAATAAATTCATGAGATATTCATAAAAATCAAAACCATCTCTTCTTGATAATCAAATAAAAATCAAAACTCTCTCTTCTTGATTATCAAATACATCAAAAAGATAAACCCTCCTTTCATGGAGATCAAATCCAAATGTTCCTACATTCCAGAAATACACCACTAGCGGCCCTCGAATTACGGAGAAAGTTATATTCAAATCTTCATACATCCAAGAAATATGCTACTGACGACCCTTGAATTACAGAGAAAATCATGAGAGAAGATTCAAAAGAGGAACAGATTTGTACTCCATCGTTTATCAAAAATTGTTATTTCTTCATATTTTTATTTATGGGTGATTTTATTTTTCATCAATTAAATTATGAAAACAGATACCTTTGAAGAGACTGGAATAACAAAGAAAATTCAAACAAGACTTAGAACTTTAATTTTGGTAGGTGTTAAGAGCTTTAACTTTGGCTGTTGAGTTGGGGTAGTTAGGGTAATAAATGTGTATTTTTTTGATAGGTATAGCTAGTGAATGTGTTAAACGTGTGTATTAGGTGAACAGTTTGTTTTGATATCAATTCTTTGATTTTTGGTTGTACTGTATATTAAAGCCCAGAGTTATTATGGATCTTTTGATCATAAAAATTACGTTTTTTCGTTTGTTTTTATTTGTTATATTTTGATTTGATACACCTGTTAAGAAAATTAAAAATTATATAAATACATAACTTATATTTTCAATATTACAAAAAATCTCAACTCCCTAAATATATTATAAAAATTTCAACATATACACAAAATGTTATGCATATGACATCCATGTTATTTATATTAATAGGGAGAGAAAGTAAAATAATTAAAAAATTGAGAGAGAGTGTAATTACTTTCAAAAGGATTGATATTTATGTTATTTATATACAGAAGAAAAATAATTAATAACATAGTTATTTTATTAAAGTACCTCTATTAAATGATATTTATATTATGTCTGGAAATTAAATTGAAAAAAATAATAATAAATACTAAGGGTAAAATAGAAAATTAAAGTTTTTTTTATTTGTCAAAAATAATAAGTAAAAGTAGAAATATAATTAGGAAATTAGTGACATTAAAAGCGAAGAGGAGAGTATTTGTTTTGTTCGGTGAAATTGAACATAAAAAATCTAAATTTAACTTGAAATTATTTCTGAATCCATTTTCCTTCACTTTTGGAATTTTTTCTTATTTTAAAATTTTCTCTTGATATTTTGATTTTTACAAAACAACTCCATATTTATATTAACATCAATCAATATAAATACCAACAGAAATAGTTACAGATTTCTCCTATTATAAAATCCCTCAACAACAACTTTGTCTCCTCAAGTATTTAATTTTTATAAAATCTCATGTACGATGCCAAGCATCAATTATCATTACGTGCAACAGTAGTCAAGAAAATAGATCTTTGTAA
>NW_025830267.1:0-1105 GCF_002878395.1 Capsicum annuum | reverse complement strand
GCCTATCCCTTTAAGCTTTTGATTTTTTGTTACATATCAATATCTTATTTTTCCCCGGTACACTAAAACTCCCGCTACGCGCAGGATTCGAGGAAGAGCCCACCACAAGAGTGTATTGTACAGTCTTACCTTGTATTTTTGTCCAAGGCTGTTTCCAAGGCTTAAATTCGTGACTTCTTGATCACATGACAATAACTTTATTGACTTCAAGGCTTCCTTTTATTTTTCCCACCTTAATGAACAGATATTGTAGAAAAGTTCCGTTAAATAGTTGAGGTAATAAATATATAAGAATTGTGCAAGCACTACTAATTAAACTCCGAGCATGGCGGGGCTTAGTGCACTGGGTTGTCCTATTGATAGTACTGAACCTGATGCCTGGTGGCAGAGCTAGCGTGGGAAGTATGAGTTCGGCATAACCAATAACTCCAGTGTGAACGTTATATATTTGTTGAGCAATTCACTGGATATGTATATATAAAACTTAAATTCTGAATTCGCCGCTGCTGGCGCACATGATTTCAAACTCTTGAGATGTGATCATCTCCAAATATATATACAAATAAATGGCAATCATGGAGAGCAAGTCTTGGAAGGGCTGCATAGTAGAAGTATCAATCAGCAAACTCTGCTGACTTCCTCTTTCACAAATTGTTCTGCATTTGGACAACTGTTCGTCAAACGGGCCGGGCCGGGCCAACCCGAAATTGATCCTCCGGGTTGAGGGTCGGTTAAGGGCCGGTTTGGGTGCTAGACGGGCCGAGCCGAGCCCAACAGTAAAAAAATTAAAATTCATCCTAACCCGGTCCACTTAATCCAACCCGGTCAAATCCACCAAAACCCGATTAAAAATCGCTCAAACCCGTATAAAAAATAAATAAAAAATCCAATATACAATATATACACTACAATTATATACACTATATACACTCCAATATACAATATATATTTTTTAAAAAGTATATAAACAATTACACATATATACGTACCATTCAATATATAATTATATATAACTATACGTACTACTTTAAATAAAACATATACTATAATAGTATAATATATATATATATACACTACAGTATATATATATATATATATATATATA
>NW_025830266.1:0-1376 GCF_002878395.1 Capsicum annuum | reverse complement strand
ATACTAATGTTATTTGCATCTTTTTATTTGTAGTTGCTCTCCGGAAGACTTAAGTGATGAAAAAGTCTGATGGCTGGCAGGAGGGTCATTTGTTGGAATATTCTATCTCTTTCGTTTTGTTTTAAATTTTAGTATTATTAAGTTAGACCTTTTGTTGCATGCTTTGAATTATGTGTTGATTACATTTTTTCATTCAACTCTTTATTTTTAATAAAAATTGTGTTTCGTGTATTCAAGAATATATCACTGTTATATATATGGTATAAAAATTGTCTCATTATATTGGTTATTTACTATCAAATAAATCACAATAGTGGTTAAACAATAGGAGTGTTACCATCAATTTTAATAACTTTAATTGATTTAAGTTGATATGCATGTATATACGTACGCACCAACAAAATTGTGTTTGTATAAATAATTGCTCGTCTTTGATATAGGTCAACTAAACTTGGCATCATAGACTCTTAATGGATTCATGGAAACTCAATTGTTTGCTAGGACTAAGGTATATTTACCAAAGATATAATACTGCGAGATTCAAAAGAATTACTCTTATAGCTATACTATCATTCAATTATTACTATTTTCAATTTAGCGATACCAACAATCCAGGTTTTAGTGTGTCAAGAAGTTTGTAATGATTAGTAACCTTAGTTTTTGTTGGTTGGCGAAACCAACAGAGCTTGGTTGTGTGGTTTAAGTTGGATTAAGATTTATGTTTCCACCATATGGAGTATAAGTTAAAGTTTGTTTGTTGAGAATCTTAAACTTGATCATCATTAAATTCATTAAATAAATATTTTTGGTTAAACCAACACATGTTACTGAATCTTCGTAAGTCCTCCAGTTGAAAATAAGCTTCTAAAACTCGCCACTTTGCTCGTGTGATTTAAGTTGCATTGGATGGTTTTCATAACCCCCAAAATTATGTCATAATGACACTTATCGTGGTCCAGCCTTGATAAGTAAACCGATCACCAAAACAAAGGAAATGCAAACAAACAAGTAAGAAAATCCAACACTTAACAACACTAAAGATAATGCGAGACTTCTAGAATGAAGTCATGCCAAATATGGAATAAAATCAAACGTAAATTTGAAGAAATAACATAAAATCCCAAAACCTGGAATCATAAGTTTAAAAGCATCGAATACAACTCAGAAATACTAAAATAAGAAAAATTTAACTCTGAAAACAAGTAAAGACATCAAAAATAGGTAAGAGAAGGTCTGGACTCAGCTCAGTACCTCGTTCACCACTTAGATAAGCACTAATCAACTGCCATAAGAAGTGCTCGTACTCGGATCTACACTAGAACGGTGCAGTAGGAGTGAGTATGGTCTATTTGTACTCAATAGGTATCATAGGTCGA
>NW_025830265.1:0-2332 GCF_002878395.1 Capsicum annuum | reverse complement strand
TTATAATTTAAAAATACAAATGACTTACATATTCAATTTATTTATAAGTGTTAGTATATCTTATAAGTAATCTGTGTTCATTTTCTATAGAGCAAATGACGTATTTAGTCCCTGAATAATTGTGTTATTCTAGTTTTGTTCATTGCGATATCTAACTTGAGTATTTTTAACTTTCGATTAAGTAATATGTGCTATTTTAATTCGATGACTGAAGGATATCATCAATCGGAACTGAATGATGAAATGCCTTGTATATATTATCAATAAAAAAGTTTAATAAGAATATCTCATTAAGAGGTGAAGTCAATAAAATTTGCTTAATTAGATGCACAATCGGTAATAAATGTTGAGAATTTAGATAACATAAGTGCTGACTTTAAAAAAAAAAAACATTTTTGTACATAATTTATTTTCATGAAGTGTCAAAAAGGTGCGCCCTTACTAACGTTAGCAGTCCATTTAGACTGATGATTCCTGCTAGTCATCGGGTTAAATAACATATATTGCTTAATTAAAAGTCAAAAATATTTAGTCGGATATCACATGGACCCAAATTGAAATAACGCAAAAACTCAGAGATTAAAACTGCCATTGCCTCTTTTCTATTTACTAGTTTAGGTGTACGCGCTTCGCGCATGTACCTCACTTTATTGAGTTTAAACGTTACACTAAATAGGATATTTGTTTAAATAATAAAGATGAATACAATAATTAAATTCAACATCTTTTGGAGAATTTATTTAATTAAACCTAACTTTTACCAAAAAAAATTCTCAAAGCTGATCGACATTCATTTACCACCTATAAACTGCAACAAAACAATATGATGATAGAGACATCAGAACAATATAATTAAATCTAACTTTTACACCAAAATTTTCACAAAGTCGTCTGACACTCATCTAGCACCTGTAAACTATACAAAATAATATGACAATAGAGATATCAAAATAATACAACTAAACTTTACCTTTACACAAAAAAAATTCTCAAAACAGAAATATAAAAATAATACAATTAAACCTAACATTTACCTAAAATAATTTCTTAAAGTCGACCGATATATTTTTTTTAAATTAAAAGAGTCAACCGACATTCATCTACCACCTGTAAATTCATCTACGACCTATAAACTTCAACAAAATAATACAATAGTGAATAATTTTTGTCTGAGCAAAAATTTTGACACTAAAGAATGAATTGAATGAAAATAAAGAAGACATATATATACACACACGTTGAATTCTATTATGTTGACAAAAATAGTGGAGAAGTTGAGTGTTAGAAAATTAAGCATCCATCAATCTAGACATGCAACTGAATCAAGTTAGCTGTGCATCAGTTATATTTTCACAATAAGTAAATCAGTTTCTTCTCTAGTTTAACGTGCATCTCAATATTTATAAAACTAGTTTCTTAATAGAGTCCTATTTTAGGAGTATTTTTCTATCCTATTTTAGGAGTATTTCTCTAATGAAAATATTAATTGATTCTCCTTCTATATATTTTAAGAGTCCCATATATTTTAGGAGTCTAGTTAATATAATAAAAATAATTCAATAACAAATTGAAAAAAATAGTGAAAAAACAGTTTTGTCTAAAGGAGGGTGTTTTAATGAAGGACAAAAAGTTTAAATCACTTTTGTAAAGGTCTTACACTTTTAATGTATTATAGATATAGATATAGATTATTAATATTAATAATTATTATTATATACTATATTATATTATATTAAACGTTAGGATATTTGTTTAAATAATAAAGATGAATACAATAAATAAATTCAACATTTTTTGGAGAGTTTAATTAATTAAACCTAACTTTAAAAAAAAAATTCTCAAAGCCGATCGACATTCATCTACAACCTGTAAACTGCAACAAAATAATACGACGATAAAGATATCAAAACAATATAATTAAATTTAGCCTTTACACAAAAATTTCCTCAAAGCCCTCCGACACTCATCTACCACCTGTAAACTATAACAAAATAATATGACAATAGAGATATCAAAATAATATAACTAAACTCTACCTTTACACACACAAAAAACTTCTCAAAACAGAGATATAAAAATAATACAATTAAACCTAATCTTTACCTAAAATTTTTTTTCAAAACCGATCGACATTCATCTACCACCACCTATAAATTCATCTACGAAATGTAAACTATAACAAAATAATACAATAGTGATCACAAAACTTCAGTTTTGATGAAATAATTCTAGTCTGAGCGAAAATTTGGACACTAAAGAATGACTTGAATGAAAATAAAAAGAAATATATATATATATATATATATATATATATATATATATACACACACGT
>NW_025830264.1:0-1041 GCF_002878395.1 Capsicum annuum | reverse complement strand
TTAGTATTCATATTTCTTGCTTTCGGTTCATCCTAGACAAACAAGTAAAGAAAGATGACAATGGCATATGTATCAAGTATAAATTATGAAAAGAACGGAGAGAAATATTTATATGAAGTAGTAGTTCAAAATATTAGTTACCTTTAAAAACTTTTCCCATTCTATTGGATCATCAACAATTATGGTTCCGTCACTATATTGAAATTCCAAACACTTCGACCCTTTAGTAAACTTATGTGTGCATGACTTCTCTTCCATGCTCTTAGTTTAGAATTGATATGTAGTTCACCTTTCAATCCACTGTCAAGATGACGTTCACGTAAATAGTACTCCAACTCCGTCAGGTATCCTGGCCTAAAGGTTCCATTATCGGCTCTCCAACCATTAACACATAACTCTTTTAAACCATATATAAGAGAACTTTTTCTTCTGGAGTCCATGTCCTTCGGGTTGAAGGTGTTGATCTTCCTGATATTTTTGATCTTTTTGGTGGATTTATTGAATATTTTTCGCTATCCATTTTTGTTTATACAATCTTATGAAACTAATCATCATTAATATTAGTTACCATCATAAGGAGCATAAGTATCTTTAAAATATTAGTACTTAGCATCACAATAATAAATATTCACACATTTTACAAATGAAAAACTAAAAACATAAAGTACTAACACATCACAATTAAAAAAACTAATTAAACAGTAACTTTAATAAAATTTATATAACAAACAGCTAAAAGTGATACACCTTACTGTAATATCAAAAACTAAAGAGAAAAATATCCAAAACACTATAAAACATATTAAAAGCATGAAATAATTAAAAATATCAATTATTTAAGTTTGCATTCCACATTGATTGAGCCAACTCATCCCTCTATGTAGTCCATTCCTCTGATGATTCAACAACATCAATGTTATCTTATTGATATTCTACTTGTTCTTCTATATCAATGTCTAAGGGATTCACTTCCATCTCTCTACTAATAAAATTATGTATCAAACAACAAGCACTAATGATCCTATTATGAATCTTAACTGA
>NW_025830263.1:0-1065 GCF_002878395.1 Capsicum annuum | reverse complement strand
GTGTATTAAACTCTAAAACCCCTACAAAACACGTTAACAAGCACCAAGTTCTTACGACGATACAAGAGCGGTGTCCACCACTCAAGCACCAACGTTTCTAACAAACAAGCAATCATAAGAGATTCCACCCTTGAATGCTATCCTAGTTACAAGTTTTGGTTTTGTGCCTCAAGGAGAGAGGACTTGGTGTTTCAAAAGTTCAAGACTTATAATAATCATCAACTAAAGAACTAAATACCTAAACTAGTCTATTTATAGACTTGTTACAAAAGTAAGGTGAAATGACCAAAAAGTTCCTTTAATGAATGGCTTCAAGCAGGCGCCCTTGAAGTGTTATGTATGGACGGTTTGGGTGTCCATTTAGGTGCTCCTTTGCACTTTATTTGCATCCACCAAGTCTCGGGTCCAACACCCACTCTCTTAAGTTCATATCCGTGATTATTCTTGTATCATCCTCTCCCTCTTGAGAGGAATTTGCCCACAAATTCATGGCTTCACCTCCCTCAATTGGCCACTTTAAAAGAAACCACTCAAAACATCCTGCAAAACATGACATGGCACCAAAACAGTCCGCAAAGTACATGAGGAACACGGGATCTCATCAACACAAGTTGCAGCTAACTTCTTCATTTTAACCTCAGCTTCCTCTCCATCTTGAGATTTTTCTTCAATCTCATCCATTTCAATTCCTATATCTCCACTTGGTGGCGGGTTCCTTGTTGGTCCCATTGACTAACTCTTTCTCCATGCCCTCAATATCCCTTTTGATCCGTATGTCTTCCTTTAAACTCTGCTTCCATTATATAAGGCTCATCATAGACTCCATATCCTTCATGTTCCTCTCTATCATATACCTCTATATGGATGTATCAGCTTTGAAAAAATAGAGCTTTGATTGAAAGGATTGATTTGGTAAAGTGGAGCTCCGGTTGTGGAGCTTGAACGGGAGAGTTCAGTTTTGGAGCTTGGATAGGAGAGTTCAGTTTTGGAGCTTGGATAGAAGAGTTTGGTTTTGGCAGAGGAATTTGGCTTCCAAGTCCTTTATGTTGGACTTGATCAATTTGT
>NW_025830262.1:0-2005 GCF_002878395.1 Capsicum annuum | reverse complement strand
ACTTAATAATAAAAATCCTTTCGAAACTTAAAATGATTCTTTTTTTTGAGTTGAAAAAAAGGGTGTGACACTAACAACCAACTCCACCATCACAACTAACAACATCTCCAACTAGCACCAACACATCGTCAACCATCATGCATTCATTTTTCAGCCATCACAATCAACACCTCCAACTACTAACATCAAGCAACGTCACATCATAACCACCACCACCACCAATATCAACTGCCATCATCATAACATCACTATAATACCATCACAACTATAACCACCAATATTACTAATCACTAACATCAATCATTGTCACCTCAACCACCATTATAAACCATCTCCACTATCACTAACAAACATAAATATCTTTTTCAATCAAATAATATAATTTTGTTGTATTAAATTACATACTTTTTTGATATATAATTAGTTTTTTTTTTTAATTTTATTTTTTATTTTATTATATATACAAATAATTTTTTTTGCACATTCAGATATTGAAAAACAGTCTTAATCATTCAATTTTCAGATATAGAGACAACATCTTAGTCATTCAGACAAGCATTCAGATTCACACGTCTGAATCCTAACAAAAAAACAAATGCAGCCTAAGTATGCCTCCTTATAAATTCTCATTTTTCCAGTAGTATTAATAAGGTCACTACATGCAGATTTTGACCATATACTATTACTAGTTGAGTGTTTATTATCGTTCAAATTTTGACATTCAAACTTATCAAACTCTATGTTATTGACTAACTCTGCAATAATTAAGTTGTCTTAGTACCATAAAAGTAATATTATATGTATCATCACTGCTTCTTATTTATTTTCTCCTAAATGACTTATTGATAAGTAGGTTTGATTCATGCTTGACACTCCAAGAAATGGTTTGGATTAATTATTCCAATCCAGTATTTTTTATAAATATTTAATTCCAACATCTACTTGAATATGATGTTGAGAAGTTTCAAATCATGATTTTAGATATATCAACCATTTGATTGCTGAAGGGAAAATCCAATGACGAATATATTCATCCCAATAACCTCCTATCAATTAAATTTTTATTTTTTCTTTCTAATTTCTTTCAAGTTTCCCTATGGGTGTCAAATAGGCGGGTTGGGTTAAAATTGAAAATATTAAATGGGTTGAGTTGAATATCGGGTTGGGTCATGACCCACCCAAATTCACTTTGGGTTGAAATAGGTTAGGTTGAAATAAGTAAAAATTTGGCTGGATCTTGACCCGCCCAATTTGACCCTCTTAATCTAAAAAATATTAACATATTGATATTTACCCAACTCAAGAAAATAAATTTGGATGAGGTTGGAAAGTTGGGTGAGTGGGTAGAGAGTTGGGGTAGGGGTAGGGTAATAATATTTTTTAAAATTTATTTTTTTAAAAATAAGAATTCATTTTTTTGAGAGGAGTAGGGGGTCAAGGGTTAGGATGGGGTTCAGGTAAGAATTTTTTTTAAAAAGAAATTATTTAATTTTTTTTTTAGAAAGTGGTATGCCATGGAGGTGGGGGTGGGGGTGATGGGGGCGGGGTAAGAATTTTTCTTAAGAAAATTATTTTTTTTTAGAAAAAATTGAAAGTGGTGTGGGGGGTTGTGGGGTGTGGGGTTAGGGAAGGGATGGGGGTTGAGGTAAAAGTTTTTTCTCTAACAATTTTTTTTTAAAACTTTTTTTAAAAATTATACTTTTGGTGGATGAGACATTATCGTATAGGGGGTGCAACGGGTAGGGGAAGATGTGGGTTGGGGTAAGATTTCTTTTTATAAAAAAATTATTTATTTTAAAAAAATATTTCTTAAAAATATATCTTTTTTGGAGGGGTAGGAGATGAGGTGAAGGAGGGAGGGTGGGATTTTGATCATGAGGTAAGAAAAGATTTTAATATTTTTTCAAAAAAAACTAAAAGAATAATTTTTTAGGGTGGAGGTGAGGGTGGGGGTTCGGGGTGGGAGGGTGATGGGAATGAGCTGCGTTGGGGGCAAAAAAATTTT